>NC_046168.1:17076389-17186389 GCF_011064425.1 Rattus rattus | reverse complement strand
GTAACTAGCTGTGAAATATTTTAATAGAATGAGAGTATTTCAAAAGCGGTTGGAGAAATGATTTAGTAAGTGAAGATCACTGGTTACAAATCCAGGGAATTTGGGTTAGATTGCTTGAATGCACTTAGTAGCTTAGAATCATTTCCTACTCTAGCTTCAAGGGTTCCTATGTTCTCATCTGGCCTCTAAGACTACCAGGAACATAAGTGTTTTATATATATATATATATATATATATATATATATATATATATGTGTGTGTGTGTGTGTGTGTGTGTGTGTGTGTGTGTATATATATATGTGTGTGTGTGTGTGCACACATACTTATCTAAAAATATAATGAAATAATTAAAAAAATTTAAAAATCAAAGTCAGATTTGGCTCAGTGGTAGGCGCTTGCCTAGAAGTGCAAGGCCCTGGGTTCGGTCCCCAGCTCCGGAAAAAAAAAAAAAAAAAAAAATAAAAAAAAAAAAAAAAAATCAAAGTCATTATCGGTCAGAAACGCTCCCATGGGTGAGTGAAGTATAAGCTTAGCTTTTTATGGGTGTGTTGTCTAAGTTAGGTAGAACATGGAGATGAATAATAATCAAAGCTGTGCTTCAAGCTCTTACTGAGATGGGCAACTGCAGTGTACCAAGACATGCATTTACCCTAGAATATGAATATATATGTATATTGGGACAATGAGTGGATTCCCATCTTCATCTTAAAGCTGATGAATTATACTCAGAATCACAATAAATGATTAGGTAAAGTGATCGTGAAACGTGTCTGTCCAGTACCATCTGGTTTTTGTTACTTGTGTCATAGGTTCCTTTTCTAAATATGAAGTGCTGCAATTAAAAAAATGTTATCATATGCCAAATGCACAGTCTGGAAACCCTACCAGATATATTTTATGAAGCACCTAGGGAAGAATCAAGAGGATTGAGGTGGAAGTGGTACTTGTGCAGGACTTGTTCTTGAGTGATTAAGAACACTTACTAAGCTACTTAGTCCTTCTCATTCCCTCCTATGAGAAAGTGAGGGCATCTGCATGTGGTTTGTATTCATGGATATAGAGGCTGTCAAACAGTTTTTAAAGATGGCAGAAATCTCTAGCAAGATCCAGAGAACACTGATCTAGCAATGCTGTAGACTGCTTCTGTGGGGATGAGAACCTGGATAAGAAAAGAAACCAGGGTCATTTTCCTGGATATGAGAAGACCCGGAGAAACCTGAAGCAATGTTGGTAAGGAAAGAGTCACAGGAAAATGATTTTTAAATTATATTGAGGAATAATTTGTGACCATAAGAAATCACCATCCCCAGGCCAAGGAATCCTGAGGCTCACAGGGGTTTGGAGATTTTTATTTGATCCCTTTAAGAGAACAAACCAGCTGGGAAAACACAACATTATCTTTTTTTTTGAGATTATATGAGAATAGGAGCTCCCCACCTTTCCTTCAACACCCCCCAGAGACCTGGTCCACATCTGTCCAAGCACAACCTTGCAGCTCCTATTTAAACAGTCTTTCTACTCATTAAGAGTTGACCCAGTGGGGAGCTTTAACAGCACATTAGACAGTATTTTGTAATCTAGCTTCCAGAAGCTTTTGGGAAGCAAGAGACTGAAGGACTCTGCCTGTATCTGAGGGTGTCTGCTTCTATCTGGGGAGGAGGGATTTACAGGAGAGTGGACAGGAGAGAAGGGAGAGAGGAGTGCTAAATGTGGAGCAGAGGACAGCTGAGCTGCTGTGTCCCAGGGGTACCTGCTTATCAGCTGTCCTCACTATGGGGAGGTTAGAGCCTCCTGTTTCTGTAAACCCCTAAGCTACTTACTCCTTCTCATTCCCTCCTAAGAGAAAGTGAGGGCATCTGCATCTTAAAGGGGCAGAGCACCCCCACTCCTACTCTCTCTTCCCTAGACTTTAACAGTGAATATTCAGCAAGAACTAATTGGCTCAGGGGAATGAGTTGTCTCCCTGTGTGTGTTTGTGTGTTCATGTGAATGCATGTATGTGCATGTATGTGTGTGTGTATGCATATGAGCGTATGTGTGATTGTGTGTGCTAGGCCTTAGATCTCCTTTATCATTTTCTCACAGATTTAAACAAAACTCTTGCCTCCTACAGGCCGTGGTAACACAGAGGGTTATGGTGAATGATTAAACATATTCATTGTAGAGATGATGGCAGAATCCAGCTACAGGCCCTGTCGATTCCATTCGGGAAGCAGAGATAATACGGGTGACCCTCAAATCCTGGTGTTAGAGTCCTGGCTTATATAAGCTGTGATGGGATGGCACTGTGTTGTCTCACAGGAAGAGGAGGAAAATATCCGTACCGTCTTTGTCATGCAGGATGCAACAACAGGTGGGGCCTTGTATGTCTCAGTTACTGCTTCCACATTGTAATAGGACAGGTTGAGAAACAATGCCTCCCACCAGAACACTCTCTAACTTACGACACAGGGCAAAAGCTGAGGGATTTCATGAAGCCCCTAGGCCAACTGGAGAGTGAAAAAGAAGCTAAGGAAAGCAGAAACTCTGAGATCACATGACACCTACCTTTACTCATTGCTCTGCCACAAAAGCTGCAGCTCCCATCGAGGCCAAGGAACTGTCACCAGAGTGTACAATTGCCTCATTACCAGAGAGAAGAGCTGTGCACTGGGAACCTTCTCAGCCTCCCTGGGGCACAGAGACCCAAGATAACAGCATGCCAACTCACCCCCTGCTGGCTTTTATTGTATGCTAATGTAATGGGACCATCAGTCTGAAGGCTGTCTGTGCATAGAAACTGGATTTCTTTTTGTCTAGTTGGAGCAGTCCTTTTAAATTCCGGCAAAGGGAAAGGAGTGGGAGTCTTACCAGGAAGATAGGAAAAGGAACAGACAGGAGGAGGGAGGGAGAAGCAATGGGATAAAAATTCCACGAGGGAAAATGTGGAATTTAGAAAGGCTTTTTTTTTTTTAAGGAAGTATAGCTAAAAACCAGGGTAACGGGCTAACATGTCTTTCTTATCACAGAGCAGGAGAAGTACAGAGGGGACCCGTGTTGCACACAGCAGGGAAGGCCAAGCTCAACCAAGTTCCAGGGAGTTGGAAACAGGGAGGAGGCAGCTGAGAGTGAGTTTCCAGAGGAGGGCTCTGCAGTCTCCATGCCAGTCTTCGAAATGGCACTTTCCTCACAGAAGGGAGAAGTATCCAAGCGGCCTCCGAAACAGTTTTCCCAGAGGCCGGTTTCCAGCAGTCACTTGGTAAAGTGTAAATAGAGGAAAGGCAGGGGGCGGGGCTGCAGGGAGAAAGGGAAAGAGCAGGGAAGTAAGGAAGCAAACAAAGGGAAGGAAGGGCATTGAGAAAGAGATGGAAGAGCGGAAGAGAGAGGTCTATTGAATGAGGCTGAGCCACAGGTAGTGCCAACAGGAAATTGTACTGCGATTTTTACTTCAAGCTCTTGAGCTGCTTCTCATGCCATTGAAGAACTCAAGACACACCCTTGTGCTGTGGCATTTGTGGGATAGAAAGCTGGTCAGAAAGCGTGCTGTTCTGGGTAGTCCTGTGGCCCCTCCCTTCTGTTAAAGGTACTTAAGGATCCTACTTACAGCCTTTTGGTCCCTTAGCAAGCAAGCGAGTCCAGCTTATGGACCAAGGCTGACCAATGTCTCTAAAATCTTGTAAAGATCAAAAATAACTTCGTTCTGGGTATTTAATGGGAAGTTTCTTTCTTCCACTCAAGGCCCTATCATGCTGCATATGGCATGATTGTCTTGGAGTCTTTCCCAATTCCTACCTGCTTAGAGAGCCAATCACAAACCCATGAATGGAAAGCCGTCTCTTGTAGTGAAGCTCATTCGAAAGGATAATTTTGGCTTAGCTGGTTTCCTGGAACTACAGCTTGTCTTTTAAGCTATAACAAGACCCAAACTGGGACCTAAACAAAACATTATGTAAACTCAACCAGAAAACTCGGCCAGCCCTTAAGCCTTGATTCATTTCTTTACCTATGACATGCTCCAAGCTCTTAGTCACTGAAGGCCACAGCTGGGCAGGTCTGCTCTCTATCACTGAAGCTATTCTGTAGAAGTCAAAGAATGGAAACTAGGATTCTGAATACTGTTCTCTAGCTTCAGCGTGTTTACTAGGTAACAGGATCCACATGAACACAAATATTAGGGTACCTCTGCATTTAAAACATAATGCAGTAACTTAGGTTTTACTATGTTATCAAAAGAACATTACGCTGTAGAATTTTTTTCCCACAGTCGCAGTGTCCACTGTCAGACTGCCTTGCATGCAAGCACCTGCCTTTCAGCTATATCAGTACTGTAAAAGGTGCCAAGGCCACTTACTAATGGAGAAACACAGCCACAAGATAAGCTCTATCAGCACAGCAGGAGGGAGAAAGAATGTCAGAATTCCTTCATTTCTGACAAAATGTATCCAAATGTATCAAGCCAGATACATTTCTTGTAGGTTCACTGCATTGAGCCATTTTGCTGGACTAAAGATTTGTCTCAAGTGTTCTCCTGGACCATCTTCCATGGGGCATGGGTTGTAGGGAGTCAGGATTAAAAGAAGTTAACTAGGCAGATGGAAAACAGCTCTGGGACCTCATTGGGCACTGCAAAAGAGGCCAAGGGTCAACTTGTCTTTTCTTATCTGTACCTTGTTGATTTTTCTTTATTCCCTGTAAAACACAAGTGTGAACTTGTTAAAAATCTAAGAATATCTAGTCTCCATAGTATGTTTAATCTTTTACCTTCACACCAAGAGCTTCAATTCTGAATCCTTCAAAGATACTTTGTCTCCTTTGAGCTCCTTTGAGTCTCTCCAAGCTACTTTGTCTTACACAGGATTTTAATCCTAATGTCCAACAAGGTCAAAGAGAGTCAGCTTCTGAACTCACAAGATGAATGTTGCAATGGATGGAGAAGAAACAAGGGGGAGATTACTGCCCAAGCATGAAAATTCTATCTTGTAGACTTTTTTTTTCTCCATAGCCAATAAGGTTTATGGATTGCCATGAAGAGTCTGATGCATTAAAATAAGTCTTTTTACAGTTTTTTTCCCCATTTAAGCCTTACACAGGCAGCCTGCTGGATTGGGCCCTGAAAGTCAGATTCACTAGTTTTTCAATTTAGTTTGTTAATAGCCTGCCTTTCATAAAAGCATCAGCCACAATCACCCCAATCCCTAAATCAATAGGATGATGCAGCAATGCCTCAAAGAAATGATATTTTTGAAATAAATATATACCATTCCACCAGGCCCGTTTGACATCAAATTTATATACTCAATAAGAAAGCACAATTAATGGTCCCGAACTGTATTTTCTTTCACCTATTTCACATTTCAAGAGGCACGGGATTTCTTGAGAGAAAAAAAAATCATAAAGGAAAGAAAGAAAAAGTGCAAACAAGCAGTCTTTTCATAGAATGAGGGTACTAAAAGTAATTGTGGACAGTGGGTACCTCCTCAGAACCTGTTCCTGTTTCCAGTCCGATTTCTCATTTTTTTCCTCTGCTATCAACTTTGTAGGAAGGACTTGCATAGCTTTTATGCAGATCTGGGCCTCTCTCCAGCCTGCCTACCCTATTTCTCAATGCATTCCACAGTATATTGTTTAACATGCCTCTTCTTCATGATATACATCAACTCCCTAGGGGCAGGATTCATGGCATTGTGTTTATCACTGAATTTCCTTCTGATTAGTATCCAAAATATTTTTGCTTGCTGTTATTGTTGATTTGATGTTATTGTTAGATTCTTATATTTATCGTTGGTTTCTAGGTAGAGTCTCTCCCTATATAGTTTAAGCTAGATTTTAACTAATGATCCTTTTGCCCCAGTTTTTCAAGCAGCTAGGAAAGTGTGATTATTGTACATGGACACAATAATTTCTTGAGTAAATAAATAAATAGATAAATAAATGAATGAATGAATGAATAGATGCACTACTTCTCTTCAAGCTCTGTTGAGCATGAAATTATGTTTATAAAATAAATTTTTGTAAACATAAAATGTGTAATTGTAAATAATTTCTTTTATTATAAATTATAATAAATATATACATATACAAATTATAAATATAAAGAAATATAAAATGTGTGATTACATATATATTTGTATATATGTATGTATGTATATACATATAATAAAAAACAAAGGCTATAGTGATTAATCGATGGTTATGAGCACTTATTATGGCAGATGAGCCTAGTTTGATTCGTTCCACATACATGGTTGTCCACAAATGTCCATAACTCCAGTTTCGAGAAATCTGATGCCCTATTCTGATTTCAGTGGATGGTAGGCACACAGGCGATACACAGACTGACATGTGAACAAAATAAAATAAATATGACAATAAAATTAAAATGAAAAAGACTAGGAAGAATATGTAACTCTGTGCAGTAAATCTATTGATCAAGAGACAGAACATTCCCTGTGTACTCTTCATGCCTGCGTGTGACACACAGAGAATGGAGAAGACCCACACCCAGAGAGATGGGGGAGCAGAACAATGTAAAAGAAAGAGAGATAGAACAAGAGGGAAGCCAGGAGAGGAATATGAGGAAAGAAAGGTAGGAAGGTGACAGAAGGAGGCAAGTGGAGCAGGGCAAGAGAGAGAAGAGATAGAGTGACAGGAAGGAGAGTAATGGGAGAGGGAAGATGAAGAGAGGATGGCAGCTAACAGAAGAGAGGAGACGGAGAGCATGGTAACTGGAGAACGTTGCTTCTTTCCTCAGTGTCCCTCCTTGCTGAAATAATTTCCATTCTGATTTCATAGGCCTTCTCCATATCTGTTTTCTAATTACTGCTTATATCCATCAACAATAATCCAATAATCTTGTTTGTATTGACAGGGTACAAGAGAGTTTTAGGAACTATTGCTCTGAGTCGGACTAAGTGCTTCTACGTATTCTAGAATTTCTATTAAGGACCGACTTCTATTTCAGTTACTCTCAGTTGCTGAGCTTTGAGTCCCACATGAAGATTTGACTGTAAGGACAGCGGGGCCTGCTATAGCTGGGTGTGGTGCACTTTGGAAAGACCTGGCACAAGACAAACATTAGCTCTTCCACCCAGAGAATCATTTTCCTAGACCTTGCCATGAGCACATCTCACTGTGAGAATCTGCTTGGTATATTGTGTTGTGCTGTGTTCTCAAGGCATTCAGATTGATCCAGCTATCTCTGTTGTTGGACTCAGAAAGTTAAGATCGATGGCAAAAAAGAAAAATATCTGATCATAGTAACGGTAGATTTAGGGGAAATACATTGTGCTAGAATTAGTGTATTAGAACATTCTGCCTTATGTACATCATATCAAATGAGGGAATGTGTAAAACTATTAGGCCTACATTGAAATGGATATTAAAGTATTTACTGAAACATTTCTAGGCATCTACTTTCTGAAAGTATTTCCCTTTTGGAGGCTGGGTAGATGAGAATTAAATCTTGCTACAGGTTACTAGTTTTTATCCTGGGCCTGATTCAGTTTTAGAAATTCCAGTTTGAGCTTTATGTAGACACAACAACAACAATAGCAAAACCATGAAGAAGTAAAGGTGACTGTGATGGAACTAACATTGTAAGCAATTCCAAGCCAAGTTCTGAGTTGAAATAGCCTGTCTTCCTAGATAGCTCCATAAAGCTACTGTACTCCCAACAAAGGACTATTCCTTCTGAACAGTAGATGATTGGCAGCATCTAAGGGAGAATTTAAAGAAAATAATGTGTATCCACTTTGTTAAAAGAAGTTATATCAAAAAGTGCAGCAAAAACAATGAACATATCCTGGCTTTCATCCTAGGAAAGATGATCCCTATATAATGAAATATGCCATAAGTGAAAAGGAACTTAGGAAGCAAGGCTTGTAATCAGTGAAGTTGGGTGGTTATGCAAGTTGTAAACATGGGAAGACCAAAACCTGGTGTTGCTATAGGTATACTTAAATAATTAGGTAAGGTGGTGGAGGCATGTGCCTTTAATCACAGCATTTAGGAGGCAGAGGCAGGCTTATCTGTAATTTCAAGGACAGCAGCACACACACACACACACACACACACACACACACACACACACACACACACACACGCACTCACACACATAAAATCCTGTCTAGAAAGGAAACACAAAATAAACATAATACCAATAATAATACATATGATTATTAATAATCAAGATGATTGTTTAAAATAATATATGTAACATCATACATAATATAATTATGATATAATATGATAAAGATATATGATTTATAATCCATGATATGATATTTGAAGTGTGATATATGGTATATGATACATGATTTGATATATGGTATATGATTTTAAATTGATGTATATGATATATGATTGATGTATGGTTATGATATATGGTTGATACATGATGATATATGATATATGATTTATAATGTATGATATATGTTATCTGCTATATAATATATAATATGTTATTCATGAAACATGATATGTGATACATGGTTTAAGATATATGATTTGATATGTGATGTGAGATAGGATTTATGTGATATGTGATACATGATATGCAATAATAGTAAAATATAATACAATATAACGTAATCATATAACAATAGTAATTTGATGATAGAACCTCTTTCTGTTCATGAATAGTTAGCAGTCACCACTTCCCATATACTCTTCCAGATTCTGTTTTAATCAAAGTAGAGCAAATATCTCGTTTAATGTTTGCAACTGTACTATTGAAGCGGTGCTCTATCATCACTCACTTTTCACAGATGGGGATACTAGGACACACGGAGGTTAATAACACAAGTGCAGTCTTACAGGTGTCAAAAAAATTCCACCTTCTTGAGCTTCAGCCTGAGACCAAAATAATCAAATTGAACCTTTCACTAGTGGTTCTAGCATAGCTTCCACACTCATTTGCAGTGACCAGGTGGTTGCTATCAACACTGTACAAAGGTAGATCAATTCCAGCATCACTATCCAGCAAGTGCATGTATATTCTGTTGTAATATAAAGCAGCAAAAGAAGGGAGATCATGAAGACTACAGAATATCTAGGTAGGGGCAGATCTAGTCTTACAGTCTTTGGAATTAGTTCCATGGCCACACTTTTATCATGTCTCTTAAGGCAAGTATCTTCATGATATGCAAAATTCTTTAACTATCCACTGTCTATTGTATCCTACACAGTATTCTACATAGTGAAGGTGTTGCTGAAATTTAAACAGAGATTTTTCTCAAGTTTGTTGTTGAACTATTTTCATTTTTCCAAACCCAACCTCTAAGATGAGTAAACTAGAGAATTATAAATTAAGAAAGTTTCTAACACCCAAAAAATAAAATGCCTACTGGACCCACTGATCTTGAGTTTCTTGCTTTGTATTTAAATCTTTCTGAAGACCAGGAATGAGGATGTTGGTTCCTGGATTTTCCTTTCCTTTGAGCTAGATGACTGACCAGCTAGTAGAGTGTGAGAAAGAATGAGTCAGAAGGTGAGCTTCCTGGAACTTCACCAGGCAGGTATAGAGGCAATGACCACTGAAAGGCAAAGGGAATATCACAAAAGGAGAGAGAATCATGCAACATAGAGAGAGGGGAGCATTCTCCTTAGCTTCTAAGTGATTTCCTTCATCTTATGTCTATATGCTCCTTCTCTCCCTCTCTCCTCCCTCTCTCCCTCTCCTCCTTTCCCCCTCTCCCCCTCTCCCTCTCCTCCCTCTCCTCCCTCTCCATCTCCATCTCTCTCTATCTCTCTCACTCTCTCTCTATCTATCTCTTTCTGTGTGTGTGTACATGTTTGTATGTTTAAGCATATTTATGTGTATGTATGTGTGTAAATATGTTCAACACTTTATGGAGGCCAGAGTCAAGGTCAGATATCTTCCATAATCACTTCATCTTAGACACAGACTAGTACTCTGAACTTGAAGCACACCAGTTTGTTATACTGGCTATCCAGTATGCCCCAGGTAATTTAGCATATTTACATCTCTGGCACTGGGATAAGAGGTCCATACTGCCACCATACCTAACTTTTATGTATCCAAACTTAAGTTTTCCTGCTTGTATAACAATCACATTACATCTGAGCATCTTCTCAGCACCTCCAATTCCCATCTTCAGTGACATGGTGAAACATATGCTCATAATTGCATGCAACAGGTAAGGAATAAAGTATTCAGATCCTTACTTTTTCCTTACTCATGATTAGAGAGCTTCCTCAAAGCCAAGACAATCTTATGATGAACTAGCTTTATTTAATTCCACACATTGTCTTTATAAGAACAGTTATTCTATTTTCTTCACATTTTTTATATATTGTTGTGACTTATAAAATAACAATTAACTAAATAGTATTGTTCATTTTCAAAGTCATATATACTGGCCTCTATGCTGCTTCCAGAGGCTTTGGTGAATGTTGACTATGAACATATATCTAAATGCCATGTAGCAAGCTAGCTACATTTACTACCCCGTGGTACCATAGGGCTGAGTCTTCTGAATAATCAAGTTTTTGATAGCATCTCTGATTTTATGTGCCACTATTTCAAGTGTGACCTACTGACCTGAGTGCAAGAAGAGTGAAGTGGTCACAGAGGGAGGGTGCAATTTAATTTAGAGTTTATTTCTGAACAACAAAGGAGCTTGCCTACTGCTTGTTTTTTTAAAATTCCACTCAGCATATTCATCTCTGTATTGTTATGCTTAAAATCCTCATTTGGCAAAGAGAAGAGTTTGCAGTTAAAGTAACAGAATTTGGACAAGGCTTTAAAACCTGAGATTTGTGAATCTTGTGTGCTCATTGGAAGATAAGCAAGAACTGAGATTAACCTGGTATGAAGGGCACCTTCTCCTAGATGTCCATACCTGTAGGAAAGGGAAATGGATAAAAGGTTAGCACACAGTGTGACCTCACAGTCTTCTGTATGAGTCATCTCACTATGCCTTGTCATCAGGAAGCAGATCAGAATCTCCCACAAAATATATGCATCAAGACTGGTTTTCCTTTTGAGGGAATTAAAACATATAAATTCAAAACATTGCACACTCTATCAAGGAAGATGCTGGTGTCCAGGTTACTTTGTGGAAAGGATGGCATGACCTCTGGATTAAACAGAGCCAATTTTTGAACTGGGCCACCACTCCTTTTTCCCTTGGGACATAGACTGTCGTTTTGGTCCAGATTTAATTCGATGCCAACATATAGAATGAATTACAACTTACTCACCCAGGCTTGTTATATTAACTCTTATATTAATCCTTACTGGGGAAAGTACTCTCTGGTGAGGGAAATCTCTAACCATCATTTATATTACTTTAAGTTTATTGCTTAGGTGCTAAGATTCTTTACATACGTGTGTTCTCTCTCTCTCTCTCTCTCTCTCTCTCTCTCTCTCTCTCTCTCTCTCTCTCTCTCTCTCTCTCTCTCCAGGCACAGAGGAGCAGGATATCACACACATGTAGATACTAGCTTCATTCTCTATTAGTCAGTCTTGGATTCTCTATAGACCCCATAGTCTGACAGAGAGGTAACTCAGTGTTTGGACTTAGACTACACATTTACATTTGAGAGAGCTGCTGCTTATGGCACCAAGGCTAAGATCTTGTACCACTTAACTATGCCACCATCGGGGCTTCTTCATAGTCCTCACTCTTCAGTGATTGCCACCAACAGCTGAATCTTCATCATACTTTACAAATATCTCCCACATACAGAATCTGATGTTCTACAAAGAGTAATCAACTTTCCCCCAGATCATTCCCGATGCTTAATTTTGTCAGCTTTAAAGAATATATAAAATCACCTAGCCGCCAAAGCACTGAGTACGCCTGAGAGATTATTTAAGTTAGCTTAATTAACATGATTAGGCCCACATTAACTGCCATTTCATGGTCCAGGGTCTTAGATTGAATAGAAGGGGCAACTTAGCTGAGTGCGAGCGCTCACCACTTTTAGCCTTCTGATGGAGATGAATGTGGCCATCTACCTCAGTCATCAGCCACCAGGCCCTCCCTGCATGACGGAGGCCCTCAAATTGGGAGCCAGAATAAGCCATTCTTTAAGTTGCTACTGTCGGGATATTTATCACAGCAGCAGAAAAGAAATATGCATTTCCTTTCATCGTTGCTGTCCTTAACTTTAGAATGAAAGACATAGATATCAATACTTATATAGTGGCTGGGAAGGGAAGATACAGCAGACCAGATCGTTAGCCTGGATTTGGTGTGAAGGCTCTGGTTCAGGCATGAGACTTGGATGTCCTTCATGTCCCTTCTTACTTTGCCCTAGCCTCCTCTTCTAGCCTTTTGACTTTCACAGCCAACTACAACTCTTAGTTTAAGGTTTTATTTCGGGGTGGGAGCGAGGGAGGATCTCAGTCTTTAAGTAGCCCAGGAAGCATCAGATGTGCACCATGCACCTGCCTTGGCATTCAGAGTGCTAAAATTAATGGGATCTTCTGCACGTCCTGCTTTTTTCTATACTGCCAAAAGTTAAGTTTTTGAACTAATTTCCATAACTTTTTCTTATGCTTGTTTATAATAAGTAGAGCTGATAATGTTGAAAAAGCAGAAAGCCTTACGGTATATTTTCATTTTGATATAAAATTAAGGAGAGCTCAATACATGTTAGAACTGGACACCATAATAACTGGACTGAACAACTTTACTATGCACAAAGCAGCTTCACCGAACTTGTATTTATGGAATCTTGTCGTTAGACATTTCTTTTCTTAGGGTCACTACAGCTAAAACTAAGGTTGAAAATCCAATGACAGCATGATGCAGTAGAGTTCCTCTGAGTCAGAGTCCTTCCTGAAGCTACCTGTTAAAGGATCTAGCTTTCCATTAATCATTTATTCATTAAGATTACACATGTCTGCCTTCATATATCTCTTTCAAAGTAAAAAAATGCTAAGAGAAAAAAAGATTCATTAAGGTATTTCCCATGTGTAGCACTCTGTTAAGTAAAATTCTAATGATATTATTTTTCTTTCAGTATTCGAAAAAATAAAACCCCACAGCACACACTCCAACAAAATTTCAGAGACCACAGCTATCCTCATTTTTGTGCTGAGAGAATTAGGTCTAGGTACAATATATGCCTCTGGAATCACTACTGTAGTTGGTCTCTGTGCATTTTAATATGGCTTGTGACTCTTTCCTTCCTTGCATCTGTCCTTCCTTCCTGCCTGCCTTCCTTCCTTCCTTCCTTCCTTCCTTCCTTCCTTCCTTCCTTCCTTCCTTCCTTCCTTCCTCCTTCCTTCATTCATCCCTTCCTTCTCTCCCTTTCTTACTTCCTCCCTTCCTTCTATCCTCTTCCTTCCCTAACTAGCCCTCTCCCTTACTCTCTTCTTCCCCCTTTCTTTCTTCATTCCTTATATTTGTCCATCTATCCACTCATCTGTATTTCTGTCTATTTGTCTGTCGTTCCCTGCTTATATGGGTTTTGTATCCTTGTGCGGTTTCTTTGTTTGGGGTGTGTGTGTGTGTGTGTGTGTGTGTGTGTGTGTGTGTGTGTGTTGTACAAATATGCCTTCCCATCTTATTCCAATCGAAAACCAGGTTTCCACTCCCTTCCTTCTCTCTCTCTCTCTCTCTCTCTCTCTCTCTCTCTCTCTCTCTCTCTCTCTCTCTCTCTCCCTCCCTTCCTTTCTCCCTCCCTCCCTCCTTCCCTCCTCCCTCTCTCTCTTTCTTTCTTTCTTTTCTTCCTCACTTAGGCCTGTCCATTCATTTATCTGTCTTTCAGTCTGTCTTTCTCTGTGTATATGGGTGTGTGTAGTTGTGGGTATTTTTGTTTGTTTGTTTGTTTTGGATTGTGTGTGTATGTGTATGTATGTATGTGTGTGTGTATATATATACATATATATATATAAATAGTGTGTGTGTGTGTGTGAGAGTGAGAGAGAGAGAGAAGGAGAGAGAGAGAGAGAGAGATCAAGAAAAATAGTTATTGAAACCTCAACTTTCCAATTTAAAATAATATTAATATGCCACACTTCATTGATGATCAGGATGATTAAATGATATAAATCTCAGTGTATATAATAAAATGTACTTTGTTTATAGTAATAAAGAATTCATTAAATTTAAGGTCTTTCTGTTTGGGTCCAACTGTACTCCCAAAGAACCGGAACATGACAGCCTCAGCAGGCAGTCCTGCTACTACTTGCTACCTTCTCCACTGGTGTCAAGAAGTCCTCAGCTTTGTGTCAGCCTGGGAATTCCCAGAGTAAAGTCAGTATTATGAACTAAATCTATGATACATTCATGAGATTACTCCATACTCCTCACAACTTCACCTCTTGCTGTGGGGGTAAAGAGAGAGAATTTCTAATAACTCCTGATCATATTAATGAATATTGCTAATCATTATTCATGCTGGGACTCAGTGTACCTACTTTCTCTTTCTGTTCACTGATCTGACATCCCCAAACCCTCCAGGTTGGGCTGTTTTATTAAACTGTCTGTTCATTACAGTAATTGCATTCCTTGACAGCTTCTAGAAAATAGCTGAAGAGCCTAGGAGTAGAATCCTAGTCTCATGTGATACAAAGTATACAATACTCATGGCTGCTGTATTCTGGATAACCTTTGTCTGTTATCAAATGACTGGTGTTAATCTATATTCATTGTTGTGATTTCATTAGTTTAGTATTTTGCTCTGATTTATTTTGACAAAATGTCTTCTATGTAAAACAACGGAATAGCAACAAAAACTAAAACAAAATAAAATTCAAACAGGTGTATTGGTATCTCAGAGAGTTTCATGTGTCCAACATCAGCTTCTTACCTGGAGTCTTAGTTCCATGCATCCTAAGGAGGCTGCTGACATTGTCTGCTTGTGATCATCCCTAGGACCTGTGTGTATCTAGTATTCTATGAGAGAATGAAAAAATATTTCCATACTAATGTTGTTCTTATGGCTTCAAGGGCTAGAGCAAGAGGTGAGTAGCTAGTGACCAGGAGACAATAATGTCTTATATTCTTCACTGTGTGCCTAGGTGGATGGGCCAATGTAAGGACCCTAAGCTCTATATTCTAAAAATGAGCTCATAGAGAAGACCATTGTTTTTATGTGGTTGTTGGTTTGCTTTGTTTTGCCTTAACAACACTATTTTTCCATGACAAGGCCCCAAGGAGACTAAGAAGAACACTGGTGTTGCATACTTCATGCATCTAGAACTTGTTCATTCCTCACAATTGCTAACTTTCTTCCTCTCATATGATAGCCAAAATCACCATACATATTGTTGTAGGGCGAAGGGCTGTGAAAGATACCCTGATTCTTGATTGAGATAGGTCAAATCCCTAGAGATCCTAAAACGTACAGCCGGGACATTCCCAGTCTCCCAGGAGATCAAGGCCTCACTCTCTGCAGCCCCCCACATACTCCTGTAGAGGGGTTTGAGACAGACCAGTCCCATAAGGCAATGCCCCCAAGCCCCTCCTCCACAGGTGAGGATGTGACCACAAGTCACAAAGGCTCAAGACAGACCAGTCACAGAGGACAACGCTCCAAACCACTCTTCCACAAGTGAGAACATGACCATAGGTCACATAGGCTCAAGACAGATCGGTCATAGAAAAAGGACCATGCCCCTGAATATATATAGATGAGGTCTTCTCAAGCTTTCAGGCCAAACCAATAGGAAGTACCTGCTCTGTCAGGCACTGAGCCATCCAAAATCTGTATTTAAGAATCGTGTTGAGGATTAAAAGTGTACAGGAATTATTCCGTTGTCTGAGAGCTTCTTTCATAAGGGCTGTAATACCACCGCTTGCGGAAGTGATCTGTTCTCCCAAAATCGCTGCCAGAAGCTCCCTTGCTGGCTACTCAGTCTCCTGCTGCCTCAGCGCAGTGGAGCAACGGAAAGCAGCAGTGGCAGGCACAGAAAAGAGAAAGACCAGCAGCAGGAGGTGGCAGAAGGAGTCCCCCACTCCCTGCCTGAGTTCTCTCCCCATCACCTGAACCCAAGCAACTAGCTGGGCCAGAAATCTCCATGGAAAGCCCCAAGCACCAGATACCCACATATTTTTGTACTTAGATTTGACTTCCTTTCCTGAAATCTTGAATTGGGTTTTCTTCTGCACCTCTGGATATGGTATGTAAGTGTCATTTTCTCTTCATTTGATGCCATGTAGTCACTCTCAGTCTTTTTTCCCCTTTTATTGGTTCCTTTCTTTATTTCCATTTGAAATGTTATCCCCTTTCCTGGTTTCACCTCTGAAAACCCCGTATCTCATCCCCCTTCCCTACTTTATGAGGGTGCTCCTCCACCTTCCCACTCCCTCTTTCCTCCCCACCCTGGCATTCCCCTACACTGGGGCATTGAGTCTTCACAGGACCAAGGGTCTCTCTTCCCATTGATGGTCAACAAGGTCATCCTCTGCTACATATGCTGCTGGAGCCATCAGTTGCTCCATGTGTACTCTTTGGTTGGTGGTTTAGTCCCTGGGACCTCTGGGGTGTCTGGTTGATTGATGTTGCTTTTTTCCTATGGGTTTGCAAACCTCTTCAGCTCCTTCAATTCTTTCTCTAACTCCTCCATTGAGGAACCTGTTCTCAATCCAGTGGTTGGCTGTGAGCATCCAGCTCTGTATTTGTCAGTCTTAAATCCTGGATGTGGTTCGCAATATGCTTAACCTAAGACTGGACCAACTTTCAAGGGGGAACATTTGGATAATTTTAAGATAATTCCATAATTTCATCTTAAAATATCCAAGTATTTTTTTACCTATTGTACTGTTTCTATGAATTTATTTTTAAATATGTGTTTGTATTCATGTCAATCAGAGAGATGTGGGTGCCTGGATCTGTAGCTACAGATGGCTCGGAGCTGCTCCTCATGAATACCAAGAAACAGCCTCCAGTCCTGGGCTAAAACAGCAAGCAATGAAAGGATCCAAGACCTAGTTTTTTTTTCAGAAACAGCAGTCACCCTAACCCACTGATCCAGCCCTCCAGTCCTTTATCTAAAATAATTCTAAATTATTGTTTATATATTCCTCTCTGGTTGATTTTTTATAATAAACCCAACCTTCATAGACATAAATATCACACATTATCAAACATGTATACCTTATTATAAATGAAAATTTCAAATTTAGATATTCTTTTCAAGTACATCAATATATTCAGTGTATAAAGTTAAAAGAATGAGAATGTAATCTTGGGTAAAGTTCAGAAACCCAGTCAAAAGAAGGAAATGAAGGCTTGGCTCCAGAGGATACAGCACTGTCTGAAAGTAGGGGAGGGCTTGTACTCCGAGGCACTTTCTCCATGAACTACAATTGCTGTCACAAAATATTTTGATAGGTGCTCACTCCTGCTTGAAACTTGGTAATAAATATTTGTCCAGACCCTAACACTGATGTCCAAAGTTTACAATGCACATATTGCATAAATATATGTTGATAAATAAACTTGGTAGCTGGTATATGAAATGCATGTAAACTCTCTTTTTTTAAGCAAGATTTGAATTTTATAGACTGTAAAATATGGATATTGCTCTATTTATCTTGATGTACCTCTGTAAGAAGGTGGCTGCTGTGATTGGAAAGTCATACCATATAACTGAAATAAGGCACTTTATTTGGGGTTTAGGATATTCCCTGACCAATATGTATAACCATAACTATTTTGAAAAATTAGTTGTTCATTGCATAAATATTTTCAAGAGGCCTGCCTGGAATCATGAAGTGTTTTATAAATACTGTGAGAGAAGATGGACTGGTTATTGCTCCAAACAAAGGGCTCAGGGTTTGTTGGCTGTTGTAAGAAAAGAATCTTTGATAATATGGAGCACAGAGGAGCCTAGGATAGTATGATGCACAATTTTACAAAATCAAGGTACTCATTTGAAGAAGTCATACTTATTTTCAGAGTATTTTTTTGGAAAAGTTATTTAAAACATAGTGTAGGTCATCAATGGTAAGATATTCGTATGACTTTTTAAAACATATGTCCTGTCATTTACTCTCTTCTTCTCCATCTATATTTATCTCTGCCCCATATCCTAATTAGAGTTTCTCTCCTTCCCATTTTCTAATCAGACCACTTACAGCCTGTCATTCCTCTCTCAATTGTCCTGTCTAAGAATGCTATAATATATGTAAATATGTTTCTAAATATAAATGTATAGTTTAAGTGAAATGTTCTCACCTGGGTTGACAATGCTCCCTTCAAGAGCCACCAGACATAAGAAATCCTCATTGGAGTTGTTGGTGGTTTTTAAAGAGATTCCACAAATACTATAATCTGTTGCTAATGCCATTAGTTGCCCCCAGAAATGGAAAGTAGGTCTTTATTGTTGAGGGTACTATGCACTTCAGAAACAGGGATCTACACCTCTGATCTAGAACTGACATGGAAACTATGTGCCAGGTTACTATCTTTTATGATACCATAGGTGCCCTGCTAGTTTGTAAAGGAAGAATGGAATCCAGAGTCCTCCCCAGCTGTGACACCTATAAACTACAATAATGACTAATAAGGCATTGTAACCCTAATGATGCAGTTGTACCACACACACCTTGGTGGTAATCAATATCTCTCTGATTTTATTTAAGATTTTTCAACAATAGGGACACTAATCAACAACCCAGGTCTAGTAAAGCAATTGATCTTGGAGAAGGATTATAACCATTTTACCTAACCAGCAAAATCACAAACAGCTTTCACACATATTTCCTTATACTCACAGTTAATTGTAGTCTCTACCCCTTATCAGGGAAGCATCTCTTTGTAAGTGGCAGAGACTATTATAGGAAACCATCACCAATAAAAAGAATGCAGAGGGGTTGGGGATTTAGCTCAGTGGTAGAGCGCTTGCCTAGCAAGCATAAGGGCCTGAGTTGGTCACCAGCTTCGAAAAAAAGAAAAAAGAAAAAAAAGAATGCAGAATTGTGATGTCCAGTTCTACATCTACAAGCCATCCTACATCTGAGTCTCAGGGGACATTGCAGTAGAGGGGTCAGAAAGATTATAAAGAAGAGCAAGATTGCTTTGAGATTGTATCTCCTAATCCTTCAACAGTTACACCCATAAACTCTTAACACATGACACAGTAAACATGAGCTAAAAGAAGACAACCAAGAATGTGCTGAGGTGGAATTGGAATTAGCTCAGGAAGTCTCACCTTTACATAAAGAACCGTAGGCAACTAAGGACTGCTAAGAGTAGATAAATAGTCTTTCCCCAAAAAAGAATAAACCAATTTGCTAGCCCATAAAAAATGGTCAGCCCTGAAAATATACATTCATGTAACCTTAATACAAACTGAGCATGGAGTATTTATATATTTAGAAATATTTGTGTATATAAATATATGCATATAACAAAAATTAATTTCTAAAATAAGCTATCAATTTGAAAGAGAGGAAGCAGGGGTATATTAGAGAGTTTGGAGAAAAAAACAGAAGAGAGAAATGTGTAATTATAGTATAATCTCAGAATATAAAGCAAACAAAAAGGATATTGTAAATATTACAGAGAATGTGGAACAGTTGGGCCTTTGTTGAACATACTTCTTCTTTTATTTATTCATTTATTCACTTCAAAAGTCATTGGTGGGGCTTGGGAGATGGCTCAGTGGCTAAGAGTCATTGTTGTACAAGCACAAGGATCTGAATGCAGATCTCACAAGTGACCTAAAAACCTGGATGTGGTATTTGTCCTCTAGACACCAGCACTGTAGGCAGAGGCCAATTGGAGACGAAGAATTTCTGGTGCTTACAGCCTAGAAGTTCTTGGGAATACAGATTAGATATGGGTATATCCCTGCACTGGGTTCAGTGAGAAACCTTATCTCAAAAGAATAAGGCAGAGGGTAGACTAGAATACCAAATATCCTCCTCGAGCCCCGCAAGGATGTATGCATACACATCATGTATTCATGTACAAGCAAAACACACCACACTTGCATACCCATACACATAAGGCAAAGAATATTCACTTTTGTTTTGGTTGAATATTATATGTTTCCACAGGCTTGTATGATAAGGCATGGTCCCGGATGTTAGCATTATTTTGAGAGATGATAGAAACTTTAGGAGATGGGTCCTACCTGATGAACATTATTCAGGATATGTGTACTTGTTTGTGTTCCTGAAGAGCATATTATATTCATAACCTCTGAGGAACTCTATTTCTTTTCTACTCACCTGTCCAAAGAGAAGAGCACTGTGCCACTTTGGCTTGTATCATGATGTCCCACCAAAATGAATGGAGTCTAATACCCATTGACTGAAATTGTTCTTGAAAATTTTGGATAGTTCCTGAGGGGTGATTCACAGTAGGGGTCTGACTCTTTGGCATCTTATCTTACATACTGCATGTTGGGAATCATCTATATGATAGACATGCTATGCTACACTACTACACTTAAATCAGTCCAAACAGGTCACTGAGCAGTTTTTGAGGTGCCAAAGATTTGCTGACTTTGCTTTCTCTCTACAGTCTTTGATAGCTCTGAGGCAGCCAGATAGAGCATAGATGTTCTTAAGAATACAGATTAGATCCTGAGAGACACACCCAGAATACAGCAAATACATAGGTGAATGCCAGCAGCAAACCACTGAACGGAGAACGGGACCCCCGTTGAAGGAATCAGAGAAAGGACTGGAAGAGCTTGAAGGGGCTCGAGACCCCATATGAACAGCAATGCCAAGCAACCAGAGCTTCCAGGGACTAAGCAACTACCCAAAGACTATACATGGACTGACCGTGGGCTCCAACCTCATAGGTAGCAATGAATAGCCTAGTAAGGGCACCAGTGGAAGGGGAAGCCCTTGGTCCTGCCAAGACTGAACCCCCAAGAACATGATTGTTGGGGGGAGGGTGGTAATGGGGGGAGGATGGGGAGGGGAATCCCATATAGAAGGGAGGGGAGGGTTAGGGGGATGTTGGTCGGAAACCGGAAAGGGGAATAGCAATCGAAATGTAAATAAGAAATACTCAAGTTAATAAAGATAAAAAAAAAAAAACAGAAATAAAAAAAAACAAAAAAAAAAAAAACCAAAAAAAAAAAAAAAAACAAAAACAAAAAAAAGAATACAAATTAGATATTTGGACTTCTGCTAAGAGAATCCTGAACACTTTCAGCAAATTAATGAAAATATACAGTTATCAAAAGAATAGTCAGACTTTATATGAACAAGACCAGCAGTCTTTAGCAAAGAGATTGCCTGCAAATTTTGTCTGTAGTGTCACCATGTTCAGCCTCTCATGTGGAACTCTGCACCTTATCTCCAGCTTGCACTGCGTCATGGCTAGAAATGTTTTCCAATGTGCTTGTTCCCTTCTTGCCCCAGTTTGACTAGACTGAGAGCGTTTATCTGCTTACACCAGGATGACCATAACAGTCTCTTAAATGGCTCCCCTGCAGGCTCCTTTTAGACTTTCTTCCTTGTCCTAGCTAGCCACCCCAGATGGCCCAAGTTTTATAATTACTTCTCTTTGACTTGGTTGCTCTCTTTTCTCAGTGACCCAAATTCAATTCCCTTCATTCAGCTTCGATCAGATATTTATGACGCTCAGTTTTCAATGTGTGGAATGCTGCAAGATCCCAGCTGAACGTTAGAATCTCTGCCTCTAATAGATGAGATAAGAGAGTGACAGTGTACCTGCAATGTGACAAGAGCCATTTCAGCAGTGTCTATGAATTTCAAAATGTATCTAGAGAAAATGCCTGGCTGGTAAGATTTGGAATGGTAGAAAAGCCTAAGAAATCCCTCAATTGAAGCAGTGTGGAGAGGACAGTGTGGTTAACAGAAGACATTTGCAGGAGGTTAATAGTAGGGAAACACAATGTTTATTTTGAAAATTACTGCTGTGCAAGTTTCCTACGGACTGTAGAATAAACTTGAAGAACAAGGCAAGCCAACTCCTCAGATAGTGTAGAACACCTGCAAAGCTGACTGGAAAAATGCCAGTGTGCTTTGAAGTCCCACATTTCTGATTTCTGCCTGTGCTCCTTTCTGGATTACCAATGAAACAGATTACTATGAAAGAAAGGACCACTTGGCATTTTAACTGCTGAAAGTCTGCATGGATTATGGAAAAGGTTGGGAAAACATGGTGAGGAGATTGGAAAGGGGGGGGAAGCAGAGTATGGGATTTCTATAAGCACGGGACACCATAGATTTGTGTTCATCAAAACTGGGAAATATGAAAGCCTTTGTCTTTAGTCTTTTTGGCTTAATTTTGTACCATACAGCTCACGGCCATCCTGATAAGAAACTAAGAAATGTTTCTAGAAAGGGGTTGTTCTTCCACTGCTTGTAGCAACAGCCTGGCTCAGAAAGCCACCCAGTGGATTCTACGTAAATGAATAATCTTTGAAATCCCATCTCTGTTATAGAGAAATAGCTGTGACTAAATACATGCTAAAGAAGACATGGTTATCCATATGCCAGAAGGGATTTCCTTAATTAGATACAAATCCAGAACAGTTCCCAGTTAAACATGTACTAGTTGGATGGCAGTCCATTTGGAAGAGGGGAGTCTATTCAAAGAACCACTGTACTGTGGGTTCTGATGCATTCCTCTCAGTTTTCTGCTACCGTTGTATGAACATCAGAAGGATCTCAGATTTCTGTCTAGGAGCTAGCTGAATCTTCTGGCCTATGCTATGACATTACATCTGTCCTAACTTTGCTTGCTCTGTCTTCCCAGGCTGATAGCCAGGGATGGGTCATGAAAAGCTTGTCATTCAGATGCTGCATATAGCTTGAATGTGTTCAGCCTGGAAAGAATGTCTTACTATACTGCAATTTCAAGAACAGTCACTTGACTATGTTTAGTGTACAGCACAGTCTCACTTTGTCCAGAGCACAGCATCACCTGGTTGTACTCACTGGACAGTAACACCTTGGCCGTGCCCAGTGTACAGAATCATCTGGCTGTGTCCAGTTTGCATCACAACCTGGCTGTTTCTGGTGTACATTACTTGGCTTTGTTCACTGTGAAGAACCTCAGTATTCATTATACAGCACAACCTGGTTCCGCTCAGTGTTTGACCTCACCTGGCTGTGCCCAGTGTAGAGCATTACCTGTCTGTGCTTAGTGTTCACGACACCACTTGGATGCACTGCGTACCTTTCCTCACTAACTACCTCAGGAAAGAGTTACATCATTTTGCTTGCATGGTTCACTGCCAAATGGAGCAGAAACTATACCATGTCCCTTCTATGCTTAGAGATACTGTATCTTATTTTCAGTTTGACTTTCCTAATTACATGCTTACTATTTGCAGCTTAAATACGTTGAACATCGCTGGTGAAAATGGTCATATATCTACTAAGAGGAGGCATATGCTGCAACAGTGATAGGACAGAATCTTCAATTTGGGCAGGGGTACAATATTCAAATGCATTAGCCTGTATTGATGTTAAATATGCTACAGGTGCATTAATTTATGGTTTTGAAGATAAGTACTTTGTTGTAGTTTAATGATGTATGCATTTATCAGAATAACTATACTAAGTTTTCTCTGAGATCCTGCGACCTTCAATTTGCCGAAGATGATTAATGCAGAGACCCACAGTGATCAATACAGATAGATAGATAAGGTAAATAGATAGATAGATAGATAGATAGATAGATATAGATAGATAGATATAGATAGATAGATAGATAGATAGATAGATAGATAGATAGACAGACAGATAGATGATAGATAGGCAAGCAGACAGACAGATAGATAAGAGACTATGGGCTGTCTATCCCTAAAAGTCACATGTATATAATACTTCAACTCATCAAGACAAATGGGACTTCTCAAAACAGGGGACAGAAGGATTGTAAGAGCATAGTACCATGTTATATCATACATGCAGAGAAATGATATGGTAAGGAATAGTAGTGAAGATAAATTCTGATATTATAATGCTATAAACTAGTGAAAATAAAATAAGTTTATCTTTTGTATTTTACTTGGGAGAGAAAAATGAATGTACTAATTTGAAAAAATCTATAGATTTTAATAGCGGAAACTTAATTCAACTTGCCTAAGACAAAGCTTTGTAACAGATCCAGTGCTTCAGCCAGCAGAAGGTAATCTATGGGTGTGGATCTAGGGTCATCTGCCTGGCAATATCCTCAATTTCAGAGATTTTATTTCCTTCCACTGCTTGCATAACTTTTCCATGTAATGGACAGAGAACACAGTTAGTTTTAGTACATCAAGCTCCCATTGCCAATCTCAGTTACATTTGTACTGAAATGTGCCTTTTGTTGCTCTAACAAATTTCCATGAATGCCTCAACTTACAGCCACAGAAATTTATTTTGTTTTCAGGTCAGAAGTTCTGGTGAATCCTAGAAACTGCTATTAATGTACTGATGTGACGTCACTCTTTCCTGTGAGATGGGGGTGGGGGTGGGGTGGTTACCTTTACTTGCTTTCATTCTGCTTCCCAAGGGGGATTGTATCAGTCGTCTTGTGACTCTAGAACCCCTCCTGCTGCCTTCCAGGTAATTACATCATTCTGAACTATTTATTTTTAATTTCTTTATTCACTAAGAATTCTTGTGTGTTTATAATATATGATGTTTTACAATCCAGGATGATTCTTCCATTTTAAAATTTGTCTCAGAAAATATTTTTGTAATTTTTATTTCTTATGGATTGAGACTAATCTATTTTAATAAAATGAACTTCTTTCTTGTCATCCATGGTGGGAATTTATCTGGCTTGATCCTATAAAATTTCTGTCCATAAAGTCAGAGCTACTGTAAACTCATGTGTACCAAGTTCTTTGGAAATCACTCTTTCACTGAAAACATCCACTACCTCAAGATCTGAAACACTTTGTCTTCCATATTTTGAGAATAGCCTTGACACTTCAGGGGTAGAGGTAAGACATAAATGTCCCATTTAGGAATGGCACTAAAGTCATTTTTAAACATATTTTCTTTCTTCCTTTCTTTCTTTCTTTCTTTCTTTCTTTCTTTCTTTCTTTTTCTTTCTTTCTTTCTTTCTCTCTCTCTTTCTTCCTTCCTTCCTTCTTTGTAGAGCTAATAATAGTCCACTGTAGGGTCTCTCCCATTTGCTTTTTCTTTTCTTTTCTTTCTTTCTTTCTTTCTTTCTTTCTTTCTTTCTTTCACATATGTGAGTGCTCTATCTGCATGTATACCAGCACACCAGAAGAGGGTATCAGACTTCTGGAGGAATTGATAGTGCTCTTAACACTGAGCCATCTCTCCAGCCCTGATATTGCAGCTCTTTATTCTCTGTGTTTGATCAGCTGTGGGTCTGTGCATCTTATGCAAAATAAAGTTCACAGGCCATACAGAAGAGCCTAGTATGATTATTCTGTTAAATGGTCAGAGTATTATATTGACACCTAAGTGTTTACCTTTATAACCATAAATTGATGTATTTCTCAACCATATTAAGATTGTTAACTGAACAGCAACTGAAAAGTCCCTGCTGTCACACATCGTGCTACTCTGACTTGTATGTACTATTAAACACTCATTTTATGAGTGATTAGTTCCCACTGCAATAGTAGTCCATGGCCTGCAAGCCAGGCTCCCATGGAATGAAATATTTAAAAATCAAGAGTCAAATATTTTTTCTTTACGTACTTTACTTCACCCTCTTCAGTGTTGGTCGCAGTGATGAGACTGTAAGAAACCCACCACAATCATTCCCATATATTGTTTATCATGGTAGGCTTGTTTCCAGTTCTGTATCTTTCATCAGCTAGCCTCTGTACTTGGGATAATGCCTAACTTGTATCACATCAGGCCAAATCCAAATGAAATAGCAAGAATAAAGTTTTTGTTATGGGACATTATAAAGAACTTGTGTGTGTGTGTATGTGTGTGAGTTTTTCTTACCAAAGCAGGACAAGGAAGAGTTGCTGCTATAAAGGAAGTAGGGCACCAAAATATACTGCTGAGGAAAGGTAGGGAAATGGTTGCATTTGCCTAGTATTCAACTCCTGTGAAAAAGGCAGCACTCATTCAACATGGATCATCCAAGAACACTTATGAAAATGTAAGCAACTTAAGACTGCATGTGAGATATATATATATATATATATATATATATATATATATATATATATATGTGTGTGTGTGTGTGTGTGTGTGTGTACATGCATACACACACACTTTAGTAAGTTTTAGAGACTTTTTTGGGAATATTTTATTAAAATATTCACATATATATTTTTTGTGAAATACATGGTAATGTAGAAGGTAATAATCTTTCAAGTTTCTTTTTACTTCCTTTTCTTTTTATTATACATAGATATACTGCCTCCCATCCCATCTGGATCCACTCCCTTTATGTCTGTCATTAGAAAAGAATAGGCTTCTAATAGATAATAGTAAAATGTAACAAAATAAAATATAATAGGTAAAAAAGCTATCACATTAATGTTGGACAAGGCAGCAGAAGTAAAAGAGCCCCAAGAAAAGGCACCTGGATTAAAGAGAGACCAACTCATTGACACACTCTGGAACCTCATAAAAACACTAAACTCAAAGCCACAATCTTCAGTCTTTAAGAGTTGATATGAACTTAGCTGATGTTGATTTAAGTGAGCCTTGTTTTCTGGACGTCCTCCATTAACTCAGACTCTTACATTCCTTCCAGCTTCTCTTCTGTTGGATTCCCTGAGCTCTGCTGGGAGATACTTCACAGTGATACCCCGCTTGGAGGTAAGTGTTCCCTGGTCACTCGCTTGCTCACTCACTCACTCACCCACTCACTCACTCACTCACTCACTCACTCACTCACTCACTCACTCACTCTTCATTGACCAAAGTGTTTGTGGCTGGCTCTGTGCTTCCCTTTCTAGTGTGGTAGGAACACCTATCTTCCTATACTAAAGACTCTAGCAAATATTGGTGAAGGTTGTAGGTGGGCACCAGCTAAACTTCTTTGTGTCCAGTGAGCTCTGTAGCTATTGCCTTTAGCAGTGGAGCCTTGCTGTTTGGAAAGAGCAATGCAATGGCCTTGCAACAGCCTGGGTTGTTTGGGGATTAGAATGGGAATCTTTCAGCCAACAATTCAATTAGATGTAACTCAGCCAGGTTGACAAGAGATGGCCAGCTGTGACTCTGTCTCTACAATTATTTAGCAATTTCCTTTAGATCATTGTCAAATATGTATATATTTTGTGAAGTTTCTACTGTATTAAATCTTCATACTCCCGGTCAAATGCCCCTTAACTTTAGCTATTTAACTCCATACTACCTCCTCAACCTCTCTTCATCCCAATTCGTTTCTCCCATTCCAGCACCATTATTTATCTCTAGTTATCTATTTTCTTTTCCCCAGGAGATCTATCTACACCTTCTTGTCCCTTGCTTTATAGTTACCCTCTATTTTTCTGTGTGTTTTAGCTTTGTTATTATCAACTTAACACCGGATATATAATCGAGAGTTATTAAATATCATAACGTTTTCATTCAGGATTAGGGACACTTCACTTATGATGATGATTCTAGTTTGATTCATTTGCTGGTAAATTTCATGATGCCATGTTTTAAAATGGTAGAATAATACTCCATTGTGTAAAAGTACCACACTTTCTTTATCCCTTCTTCTATGGATGGACATCTAGAGTTTCTTTTTCTCCAAATTTCTGACTATTATGAACAGAACATAAGTGAACATGGTAGAACAAATGTCTTTATGGTAAGATAAGGATCTTTTATGTGTAAGTTCAAGAGTTGTATGCCTGGATCATGAGGTAGATGGATTCTTGACTTCTTGAGGGACAATTATTCAGATTTCCATAGTGATTTTTTGGCTTTGCACTACCACCAGCAATGGGTGGGTGTCCTCCTTACTGTAAGCCCTCACCATCATGGGCTGTCACTTATTTTATTAATTTAGACATTCTAATGGGTGTATGATGAAATATCAAAGTAGCTAAGATTTGTATTTCTCTCATGACTCAGTATATGGAATATTTCTGTGTTTCTCAATTGAGTATTTTCTATCGAGAATTCTGTTTAGATCTGTACCCCCATTTTAATTGAGTTTTTGATGTTATGACATTTATTTTTTTTAGGTTTCTTAAATATAGGTGCTAATGATAGTTTGTATAGTCTTTTGTGCCAATGAGTTCAAGGCTATTCCCTACTTTCTCTTCTATCAGGATCAGTATTTCTGGTTTCTGTTAAGGTCTTTGTTTTTTCATATTAGTTTTCATTCTGCCATTGACTGACAATAGGTTACTTTGGAAGGTTTAAAATGAGAGGGCTTGAAAATGAGGTGTCCCTGAAAGGTTGTATAAGGTGTTAGTTACTTTTCTGATGCTCTGATAAAACACCTTAACAAAAACAAGTTTCAGAAGTGACACAGTACTGGAGAATGCATTACAGCAAGCATATAAAGCCAGCCTGTCAATCAGGAAGAAGACTGACTACATTTGATCCACAAACAGGAAACAGAGAGAAATCATAGGAAGTATGGTCAGGCTATAAAGTGGCATAGCGCATTCCCTGACACATAACCTCTTTCACTTATTTTCTACATCCTAACAGTTTCATAACTTTCCCAAACTTCTGGGGACACAATGTTCAGGCGCATGAACTTATGAGAGAAATTTTACATTCAGCACAAAGAGAATTGAGGATTGTGAGAGCTTGTCTCTCCCTTTGCAGCCTGACTCTGTTCTCGTTATGGCCCTTATTATATCAATATGTATATGTATCTTGGTAGACCAGTCTTAAAAAGAGGAGGAATAATTCCCTATTGGTCTACACATCTATCACTTCTTCAGTGCCTTTTCCTCCTGGAAATTATTCACAGCTTTTTCTCTAGAAAATTCTGCCTCATTTGCTTAAAAGTTGGCATGATCTGTGTCCCTGGCCCCAGCCGAAAGCCAATAGTTCTTGGGCAGATGTATTCCTCCAAGGTCAGTAGCTCTTTACATATGAGCATTAATTTATAATCAAACACTGATGAATCATGCTATTTTACTGAAAAGCACAGTCCTTAAGTCAACTACCTAATCTAACGCAAGAAATTAAACTCTAAACCAACATAAACACATTACAAGTCATTAGTGTAATTAAAAAGGAATGTATAATTAAAACATTTGTGTATTTTAGCTCAAATTCATCTGCGGTCGGAAATTTTAATGAACTGTTCATCAAAGAAGTCTCCTGAGTCTGGGATAAGTTTAGCATAACAAGAAACTGAATGTTTTCTTTCCTAGACTTCAGGAGCTCTGTTCCCTCTGGTTTCTAAAAAGCAAGCTGTCATTGCTTCCACCAAACTAATAAGGATTCTAACTGGTTATGATTGCTTCCATGGTCTAGACTGATGTTATCTTTTTATCCCTTAAGAATCATGTTTTTCATAATTACTTCTCTTTTGTCCTTTCCTTAAGACAAATGATTTTGTAATTAGCGATGAAGGAAGGAGTCGTCACTCCAAGACATCTGTCAAGTTGTCAGAAGTATGCCTCCCTGTAGCTATATTTAAACTTCCTGTTTAATAGCCTCTTGCTTTATTTCCCAAGAACATCTCTGAGGAATCATGCCCAGGATCCCCTAATGATCAGATTCTATAAAACAGAGCAATTAGATTGTAAGAAATATCGCTCCCCAGTACCTCCTTCCTATTCACAATGTTCACCCTTTTCTCCTAACATTCTCTCCATCCAGCATCCCACCCACAAGGAGGTGTATGCTCTGAGGGTTCTGATTTCAGATTCTAACCCATGAGATAGCTGAGTATGTCAACAATTAGGCTGACATTTTCCCCAAACTTCAGCATTCAGTTTTAACAATGTTCTCTGCCTACAAATGAGTGGCAAGCTATTGTGAAGAATAGAATGAGTTCCCCTGGGGAGAGCCAAGCAGCACTAGCTCTGTGCTCTTCCCACATACCCTGCAGAGAGATGATGTACATGCTAACATGCTTGCTGTTCTGTGTCATCTGCCTTTAGCAGCAGCCTCCTGGTGATTCATAAAGCCCTGCTCCTCAAAGCAGAATCCAGAGTGACAAGAACAAGGACTGTCTGAATAGACAGTCCATTTTGTGTGTTCAGGATAACCACTGATCTACAATTCCGATGCTATTCCATCTGTAACAAAGACTCCCGTTCTCACAGAATTCTCACTCTGCTTTAAGCAATCACTCTTTATTCTTCTTCAATAGGTTTAATTGGACCCCTGCTCTTTGTACAAGAGTGTCTGAGGGATCTCAGAACGTCCTCAGATTTCCTAGGATTTACACAAAAGGATCAAAGAGATTGAAGGAGAGTAAATCTTAGCTCGATACTGACCACTCTGAATAAGCAGAATTGTTGACATATTGACTGCTTCCTAAAGAGATGTGTGTTATTGTGTATGCTCCCAGCTTCCCCTCTTTGCAACATCCCCCCAAAATTGACCTGGGTTTCAATAGTCTGCTAAGCCTTGAAATCATCTCAACATTAGGATAAAATAAGAATATTATTGCTTCAAGTCCTTTTCCTCACAGGTGTGCTTTCATTTATGGTCACACATTTCAAAACAAACCACCCCTCAGATACACATCACAGCACCTTACATACATATGTAGAAACACACACACACACACACACACACACACACATACACACACACACACACACACATTTTAATATTCTCTCTAAGAGGTTAGAGTGTTTGGGAAGCAACATTAGAATTCTGATGGGTCTAGTCCTGGGTCCATCTTATCAAATCATATGTTAACTGCCCAGGTGCATGAGCACTGTACAAGGCAGAAATGATGGAGAAATGATGGAGAAATGGTTGGTGCAGACATGGGCCCTGCCGCTTACCACTGTGGTTACTCTCTCTATCCCATCACAGAAGTTATGACTCCTGATTGCATTTAGGATGAGATAAAATTCCAGGGCTATCTAAGTTGCACTTCCTATTCTATTACAATGCCACTCCTGTTTGTGCTGACAGCCCTGCTCCTTTAACTGTTTTCACTCCAATTTCTTTCAGGTAGTTCTTTATATCAGCATCAGCATGATTATTATGACCCTCTGGCTGCCTCCCTGAGTCATCTTCCACCAAGAGGAGTGAAAGTTTCCTTTGTGCCTTCAGCCTGTTCCTTGGAATTGTTTCACCTGACTTTATATCCTTCATAAATGGTCTGAACTCTTTAGCCTTTGCCGCGCCCATGATGGCACCACTCACTCCTGCCTAATTTGTGATGGACACATTTTTTGAAGATGTTTCAGACAGTATAAATTTTCAGAAGATATACAATCTCGGCTCCAACCTTGAAGATGCCTGGTTATTCTTGGATAACTCACCTGAAAATGTCTTTCAGATGAGATGGCTTCTCTTAATTCCATTATGATTTCTAGTAGCTCTGTGAAAGATTGAAGAAACTATGTTTATCATTTTTAGCATTTGAGAGAAGCAATTGTTCTCTCCACTTTCTTTTATTTTTATGCATTTAGTTGTTTAAAGCATGTGACCAAAGCCTTGAAATTTGAAAGTATTTAATTCAATTATAAAACTACCCTTTGAAGTTCGCACTCTGAAGAAGCTCTATCATAATCACCCACCATGTTTATTTCTAGTCTCATCTTTTCCAGCAAGGATCAGATGGGAAAACATGAAAGCAAAGAGTCATGTCTACTCTCTACTCACTTGCTCTGCTCAGTGATTGACAATGGCATGAGTGGTTCACAATCACTCTTATGAATTGTCAACATACAGAGGCAGAGCTTGAGTGAAGAAAAGTAAATTTTCTCAAGCTATACAAGTACAATAGTTGCAGGATCAATAATGAGTGAATAAATTGAACCATAAACCAATAGTAAAATTCCACAGTTGAAAAAGAATGGGAAAAATCAAGACAATATGAGAGTATAAACACATGAAACATTGGAGTATAGAAATCCCCATCTTGTCACCTCACACACCAAGAAAACTCAAGTATTTTCGAAATGGCACACAGTGTGGCAATGATGTAACTTATCAGTACCATACCTTGATGTCACACTTATTTGAGAATTAAAGAGATAATAAAATATCCATTTTAAAAACTTACATCATACTTAGGGGACAAGTGAAGACATGAAATTTGAGAGGGGAATATAGTAATAATAATAATAATAATAATAATAATAATAATAATAACAACAACAACAACGACAATAACAATAGCAGTGTGCTTCACCTGAAAGACATGGAGAATTGAGAGAACAGAAAATTTCTAGTCACTAAGATATGCACCCCATGGAGAAACCTGGATACTCAAAACCTTAGCAACGTGATTCATGATCCAAAATCATTGCAGGAATCTTGCCTGTGAGGAATATGTGTGTAACTAAATCTCTGAACCACAGGGAGAGATAGTTGGCCCATGACGTAACCTATCTGGACCGATAGGCCTGGAGGTATAGTTATTTGCAGTGTTTTGTCATCGTATAGCCTTCGTGAACTAAAAATAAGCATTTATGAGAAGAAAGCAAGGAAACTGATTTGATTAACATTCTGAAGATTCAGAATTTGAAATCTAAATTGAGTTTAATTATAGAAAAAGGAGCTTATCCATCTCGCATATTTCAGTTGTAGATTGAAATTTAAGCAACTTCGTATCCTTTGCTTCAGAGTGTTAGTGGCTACACTGTCCTGGAAGCCCATTGATAGAGTTACCAAAGGTCACTATCATCTCTTTCTGTCACCCTCATCATCATCATCATCATCATCATCATCATCATCATCATCATCATCATCATCACTCCTCCATTTCAAAAAAGTCCAAGTAGCTACTTAATAATTACAACATAATTTTATGTCCAAATAGAAATCCTAATACAGAACGTGGATACGATTTTTGTTAGTTTCAAAGAACAACTTCCCACAGTGCATCTAGCACGGACATGTGGAAGCCTCATATGCAAGAAACACAGTCCTCTTTACTCTCTTCAGCTTGGAGAGAGTAAGATGGTGAGTGAGTGCGTTGCTTAGTCCTCTTCTTAAGCCCTCTTGGCTGATCTTCCAGATTAGGTGTGATCACCATTAGACTTTCTCTTAAGGAGAGCATCACGCAGGCTATATATACACTAAATGCCTAGTACTGTAACAGTAACATGAACATGATGTTAATATTTGAATAGGATATGGGATTTTAGAAAGTTGAGAGTTTGAAGGTCTGGTGTCAAGCAAACCTAGGATGTCTTGTGTAAATGCTGGATAACCAATGAGTACTACCTATTTATGAGTTTAGGAATAATCTTAGATGTTTACAGTGTATTTTGTTATGTTACTATCCTGGAGTCCTATTTGTACACTTGCTTCTTTTTCTGAAGGAAAAAGAACAATGCATTTCTTGCAAGCATATCCACGATGATTACCCACATGCTCCTACACCTCTCCATACACTGCATGTTTGAGGACATGAGTGGAATGACGGAGTATTGAAAATACTTAATAAATTAAGTATTCTGGAATTTGCATGCCAAGTTCATGAATTTTTCTTGAAAATTTGTCAGAGTTTTGCCCAACAATATCATATTTTGCTATAGTTGACATTTGTCTCTTCAGAGATACTTCAAGCATTTTTAAATGCTAACATAAGAATAGAGGTTAAAACACATGGGAACAAAAGACACTCAAAGTTAATAAGAAGGGCCTCTTATTACAACTGAAGAAGGCTTTTTCTAATCATTTCAGTTGTTTGGCGCAATAATTTTAACTTCCTTATAACGGTTACATCTAGGATTCAGAGACACAGTCCTCAAAACTCTCTTCAGTTGCAGAGAGAAAGAGTGTAGAGTGAGTGATATGCATAGTCCTCTTCTTAAGCCTGGATGTGCTTTCTTTCCCTGCTCTGCCTGACGTGCAAAATACATCCTAACAAAAGCTTTTGGATACTATAATATTTCTGCAGCCTCTAGGCAAACCATACTTTCCTTTAACAGGCATGCCTCCCCCCCACATCCATATTTTTAATTGTCACAATGAATGTTGACTAATAAATTCATACATAATTATATCTACTATGTGTGAGAATGCTACATGTAATGAAGTAAGATATAATACATAGGCAATAAGACAGAAAACAGGTCTGGAAAGCAAAAGACAAAAGAGGACAAAAGTAAAAAGATAAGTCCATCTATAGAACTTTACATCATCAATGTGATCAAAGTAGCAAAGAAAATAAATCAATATATAGATAAATTTGTCAAAAGGATAATACAATGAAAATTCGAAGACATTAATTATATGTATCTAAAATAAAAAAAATGGTTGCTGAGATTAACATATCATGAGTGTGAACAGTTAATTGGCCAAAGATCATATGATGTGTGGGATGAACAAAAACCCTACAGTGTCAATAGTCAAACAAATGAACAAACAGAAATCTAGGTAGCAAATAAAAACAAGCAGAAGTCAGGATCATAGAATGTAGTTTGTTTATAAAATGAAAACGCTGAGCTATTTGAAGCTGAAAAGATGGAGAAAATGATTCAGATTCATAGAGAAACCAATCTCCTGCTTGCAATTTTATGCCTAGGCAAACTCAATCAAATATAAATGGAAAATGAAGAATAACAACAAGTTCATACCTGTTGACTGCCAAAACCACATCTTCAAGCCCTTGCTCAGATGGTAACTAATGCTTTTCAGTTTCCCTGTGAAATATGGAGACATGTAAGCCAGAGTATTTGACTTCAACTGAGGAAGAGAAAATGGAATTCTTAGACTGTTGGGAAAGAAAATTAGCTGGTGTTAGCATTTCCATATTCCACGGTGAAGTTACAAACTTTGAGAGAACTCTCAAACTGATATATTAGTAGAGGAAAAAAATTTTTTACAATTTATGGTAGGTAAGTATATGTATGTGTGTGCAACATATACTATACCAACATCTATCATCTATCTATCATCTATCTAGAATGTATTTATCATCTATCTCTTATCTATGCATTAACTATTATCTTTATCAATTGATATGTCATGTGTAGATATCATACCCAAAGGGAAATAAAGACTTTATACAGAATCAGACTAATTGGGAAGGAAAGAGATAATTGCCTTTATGTATATCTCACTCTACAGAACATGAAAGTCTCACACGGTTGGGGTAGTTTGTTGACGGTAAAAGCCAACAAAAGATAAGACCATATTTTGTTCACCCATTCTATTTCCCTGTCTAGGAGGAATCTTCCTCCCTGTCACTGACATGATCAGATAGTTCAGATACAGAATAGAAAGTCAGGAGAGGATCCAAGGAGGTCATTCTTGGTACTAATGCCCCCAAAAGTCATGATCACTATCAATTTACTAACCTGTGTTGTCTTACTCTAGTCTTCTTTTTCTTTCTTTAATTTCCAGTCATTGCCCTCCTTTCAGTCCCCCCACACAACACCACCACATTTTTTCATCCCATTCCTCCTACCTCTTGCCTCCTACAGTATGTGCCTCCCCACCAGGCCTTCTTCTTCCCTAGGTCCTCAAATCTCTTGAAGATTAAGCACATCTCCAACTAAGGCCTCACCAGGCAAACCTTTGCTATATATGTGTCAGGGGCCTAGGACTGACCAGCTTGTTCGTGGCTCAGTCTCTGGGAGCTCCCTGGAGTCTTGGTAAGTTGAGACTGCTAGTCTGCCTAAGGGGTCACTCTCCTCCTCAGCTTCTTTTATCATTCCCCTAATTCAACCACAGGGGTCCCATACTTCAGTTCAATGGTTGGGTGTAAGTATCTGCTTTTCTTAGTCAGCCTCTGGTAGGGGCTTTCAGGGGTTAGCCATGTCAGGCTCCTATCTGTAAGTACATGATCAGTAATATTGTCAGGCTCTGGTGCTCTTCCATGAGATGGAATGTAAGTTGAGCTTGCCATTGGATTGTTTTCTCCCTGCTCTTTTCCATTTTTATCCCAGAAGTTCTTTTAGATGGGAACAGTACTGGGTCAGAAATTTTGACTGTGGGTTAGTAACCCTATCCCCTCACTTGAAGTCATGTTTATCTACTGGAAGTGGACTCTTAGAGTTCCCTCTCCCCAATGTTGGGCATATTGCTAAGGTCACCCCCCATTGAGTTCTGAGAGTCTGTCACCTCCCATGTCTCTGATACTTTCTAGAGGGTCCCCACCTCCCAACACATAATGCTGCTTAACTCCATTCATTCTCCTAGCCCTCTGGGCCTCTCTTGTTCCCATCTCTATACCTGGTATTGTTCTCCCTTTCCCTTCCCACTCCCCTCTTCCAACCAGATACCACCCAAGTATCTGCCTCCCTTGATTATTTCCTTCCACCTTCTAAGTGGAATTGGAACATGCTCATTTGGGCCTGTCTGTGTGATACTTTCTAAGGTCTATAGGTTGTACTCTAGTTATTTTGAACTTTTTGACTAATATCCATTAATCAATGAGTACTGCCATGTATGTCCTTTTGTGTCTGAGTTAAGTCACTCAGGATGGTTTTACCTAGTTCCATACATTTGCCTGCAAAATTTATGATCTCCTTGTTTTTAATAGCTGAATACTATTTCATTGTGAAAATGAACCACATTTTCTGTATCCGTTCTTCAGTTGAGGGACATCTGGGCTGTTTTCAGGTTCTGGCTATTACCCATAAGGCTGCTATGAACATAGTGAAGCATGTATCCCTGTGGCGTGGTGTGGAATCTTTTGGGTATATGCCCTAGAATTAGGTTTTCAGGTAGAACTATTTCCAATTTTTGGAGGAACTGCCAGATTGATTTCCCGAGTGCTTGCACCAGTTTGCAATCCCACCAGCAATGGAGGAATGTTCTTTCTCCACATCCTCACTAGCATTGCTGTCACTTGAGGTTTTGATCTTAGCTGTTCTGACTGGTATGAGGTAGAATCTCATGGTTGTAGTGATTTGCATTTCTCTGATCACTAAGGATTTTAAATATTTAAGTGCTTCTCATCCATTTGAGAATTTTCTGTTTTAATTTTTTTTTTCTTTTTTTCAGAGCTGGGGACCAAACCCAGGGCCTTGCGGTTGCTAGGCAAGCACTCTACCACTGAGCTAAATCCCCAACCTGTTTTAAATTTTCTGTTTAAGCTCTGTACCACAATTTTTAATTGGTTATTTGGTTTTTTTTGGTTTTTTGTTTGTTTGTTTGTTTGTTTGTTTGTTTGTTGTTTGTTTTTTTTTTTTTGGAGGTTAACTTCTTTGAGTTCTTTATATATTTTAGATATTAGCCCCTTTTTGATGTAGGGCTAGTGAAGTTTTTTTTTTTTTTTTTTTTTTTTTTTTCGTAATCTGTACGTGGCCAATTTGTCCTATTGATGATGACTTTTGCCTTACAGAAGCCTTTCATGTTCATGAATCATTTATCAATTGTTGATCTTAGAAACTGAGCCATTGTTGCTGTTCTGTTCATGAAATTTCTCTCTGTGCCAATGAGTTCAGGGCTTTTCCCCACTTTCTTTTTTATAAGATTCAGTGTATCTGGTTTTATCTTGAGGTAATTGATCCACTTGAACTTGAGCTTTGTGCAAGGTGATAAATATGGGTCTATTTTCATTCTCTTACTTACAGACTGCCAGTTAGACCACCACTATTTATTGAAGATGCTTTCTTTCTTCCACTCTATGTTTTTGCCTTCTTTGTCAAAGATCAAGTGTCCATAGGTATATGGGTTTACCTTTGGGTCTTCGATTTTATTTCATTGATTGACCTGTTTCTGTACAAATACAATGTGTTTTTATCACGATTGGTTTATAGTACGACTTGAAGTCAGGGATGGTGATTCCCCCAGAAGTTCCTCTAGTACGAAAGGTCTCCGTGGTCCTTTAAACTGGGAGCAGGTAATCTTGTTATAAAGGCATGTTGGCTTGCAAACAGTTTAACCAATCACTTTGCAATACTCTGCTCTGTTTTTACTTATTACAGTTTGCACATAATCTTGTGTGATATTTTATTGTCAATTTCCTATATCCTCCTCCTCACCATCATCATTTTTTTTAATTATTATGTTGCATATGAAAGTTGAGAGAAGCCAGGTTCCTTACCAATGTGGATCACATACTGGCGACTGAAAAGAGACTAAACAAATGCTTGTATCAAAATCTCTGGTTTGTACAATTTTGGTGGAGTGTAATTTGTATCTTTGTTTGGTCTCTTTTTTCCATGCCAGCCTACTGCCATCTTTCTCTACTATCAAAACACATTTCAATTTTGGCTTCACCAATCTGATGAGACACTAAAATTAAATTGTTTGCTTGTCCCTCTGGTAGGAGACATTTCATCCTTATGCATTCTATGTCTCTGTGTTTCAATCTGTGTGTATGTCTACGTCTCCCTCCTCTCTTCCCTTCTCTTTCCCTGTGTCCCTCTCTGTGTATGTCTCTGTCTCTGTCTGCCTGTTTGTATCCCTTTCAGTATGTCTGTCTGTCTGTGTATCATATCTGTGTTAGTGTGCATTAGCATGGGCTTCCAAATTTTAACTGTCAGTTTCTTGCATCCCACATTTAGACAATGATGTTAAACCCATCGCCATAGACGCAGGAGACCATTTCCAATTGTATCACTGATTTCCTTTGCTTTGACCTGATGGTTTCGAGTTCTTGTGACTATATAGGAGTGCTTTTGATTATCCTATTTCTTTTTCCCGGTGCTCAATTTAAGGATCATATCTTATTTAACACATTTGCCATTGAGATAAAACACTCAAGCTGACTGCTGTTTGGGCACTATTCTTCTGGAATATAGTCTTGCCTCATTATACCCATAGTTATTATTTATTAGATTTAATACATAATTTTATAAACTCTACAACAAAAGTTGTTAGGGGGGGTTGGGGATTTAGCTCAGTGGTAGAGCACATGCCTAGCAAGCGCAAGGCCCTGGGTTCGGTCCCCAGCTCCGAAAAAAAAAAAGTTGTTAGGGGGTTCTGTGGGCCAGTAAAAGACGCCCTGGTTCCTGGTTGAGGAGGTTAGAACACCAAAGACCCCGAAGGGATGGTAGGTACTTAGCCTGACTTCCAGGAAACCAGGCCAGTCACTAGCCCGAAGCCCTCTATAAATTTGTGACCATCAATCACATAACGGTAATACTCCAATCCCCTTCACAGGTACAGGATATGACCACAGTTCACATAGACTCAAGACAGATCTCTATTATAATGAGGTACCTAAAGGCCTGGGGGCTTAGCCAATGAGTTTCCCTTCCCAGACACTCTTCCTACTAGAGGGATTTAATCTCAGGCCCACTCTGAGAAGTGGGCTACAGTTTTACTGATCCACCGTGACAGTAAACGTATTCAAACCACGGACTGCCTCTTTTCTTGGGACCACACTGGGGAGCCACAAAGAAGCCCTTCACCTACAGAAGACAAATACACCTATTTGGACATCTAATATCCCCAAAAATGCACGCACCACCAAGCTCAAGCCTATTGCCATCCAGCCAAAAGATTTTTCCCCAGAAGGACCAGCAGCGGAGCTCCCCCTCTTTTAACCTTTGGCCTTGGCTAGATCCTGTCCTTCATTTTCAGCTCTCCCCTGCATCCCAGCAGTACCTGGATGCCCAACAGCCTGAGGACCAGACAGCACTAACTTCCTTACAGGCCAGGGGACCCAAGAGCCAGATCTGGCTGTGTCCTGATTCCCCCATACTGCGCTTCCCCACCCCTGGAGTGGTGTCCTGTGGCTTCCCACAGCCTGACACCCATCCAGAGGCAGCTTGGGGTAAGTGCAATCATACTTTCCACAATCTGTTTCCTAGAGAAGCCTGAATACTATTCTTGACCCCATGTAATCCTCCAGGATTCTATGGGTGTTTGATTATTCCTTTATTTTTAATTTTTTTTACTGGTTATTTTTAATTTACACTTTGAGTGTTATTCCCTTTCCCAGTTTCCCATCCAAAAGCCCCCTCCCCTCTCCCCTCCCCCTTCTTCTTTAAGGGTGTTCCCCTCCCCAACTACTTCCCCTCTCCCCCTCCCTTCCCTGACATTCCCTTACACTAGGGTCAGGGGAGTGTCCAGCCTTGGCGGGACCAAGGGCTTCTCTTCCTATTGTTGCCCAACAAGACCATCCTCTGCTACATGTACAGCTGGAGCCATGGGTCTGTCCATGTGTAGTCTTTAGGTAGAGGTTTAGTCTCTGGGAGCTCTGGTTGGTTGGTCTTGTTATTCTTATGGGGTTGCAAACCCCTTCAGCTCCTTCAATTCATTCTCTAACTCTTCCAACAGGGACTCTGTTCAATGGTTTGCTCCTAGCATTCACCTGTATTTGCTTAGCTCTGGCTGAGCCTCTCGGGAATCAGCTAAGGAGACTCTTGTAAGCATGCACTTCTTGGTTTTATCAATATTGCCTAGGTTTGGTGACTCTCTCTCTATATGGGCTGGATCCCTAGGGGAGACTGAGCCACGAACCTGAAGCATCCACAAGCTGGTCAGTCCTAGGTCCCTGGCACATATATAGCAAAGGTTTGCCTGGTGAGGCCTTAGTTGGAGAAGATGAACTTAATCTTCAAGAGATTTGAGGACCTAGGGAAGAAGAAGGCCTGGTGGGAGGATCATACTGTAGGAGGCAAGAGGTAGGAGGATTGGGATGAAAAAGTGTGGTGGTGCTGTGTGGGGGGACTGAGAGGAGGGCAATGACTGGAAATTAAAGAAAGAAAAAGAAGACTAGAGTAAGACAACACAGGTTAGTAAATTGATAGTGATCATGACTTTTGGGGGCATTAGTACCAAGAATGACCTGCTTGGATCCTCTCCTGACTTTCTAATCTGTATCTGAACTATCTGATCATGTCAGTGACAGGGAGGAAGATTCCTCCTAGACAGGGAAATAGAATGGGTGAACAATAAAATATGGTCTTATCTTTCATTGGCTTTTACCGTCAACAAACTACCCCAACCGTGTGAGACTTTCATGTTCTGTAGAGTGAGATATACATAAAGGCAATTATCTCTTTCCTTCCCAATTAGTCTGATTCTATATAAAGTCTTTATTTCCCTTTGGGTATGATATCTATACATGACATATCAATTGATAAAGATAACAGTTAATGCATAGATAAGAGATAGATGATAAATACATTCTAGATAGATGATAGATAGATGATAGATGTTGGTATAGTATATGTTGCACACACATACATATACGTACCTACCATAAATCATGTCCAATTCTATACAGTATATTTAAAACAGAATACCACAAATGTCAATGTTCTTGGGTCTTCACTTTTTTGTTTGTTCGTTTTTTGGTGCTTATAGCAATTTTTAGCCATCATTTAAGAATATATATATACCTTTTGGATTTTATCAGCATTTCTGGTATTCATTTCAAAAATCAATTGATATAAATTCACTTTTCTATTTGAGACAGTATGATCCCCAATTACTTTTACTTTTTCTTGCTTGTTATTTCCTAGTCTCAACTGTTACCCATGTGTCCTAAAGCAGGAATCTAAGAATTTACTTTCTCGATCACTGGCTAGACTTCTTAGGGAGAAGAACTGCAAGAAAACACGTGTGTTAATGAAATCACTGTGCTTAGTTTACAGCCTAGGAGTAAAATCTATAGGCATAGTGTGTAGGATTTGATACGCCCTGTTTACAAACGCTAAGACTTGAGACATCTTTCTGTGTATTTTAGGTTTCAGTGACTGAAATATGATGATATTTAGACAGTTGAATTAAAGTATGGCCTCTAGTAGGGTGCTCTTTTAACAACATCAAAGCAAGAATACAATTATTTTGCATAATTTTTAGGTATGTATGGATGCATGGATATTCATATGTGAGTGAGCATGTTGGTGTAGTACATGTGTAATATCCATCATCGGCAGGGGACAAATACTTGGGTTTGTTTTGTTTCTTTGTTTTGTTGTTATTTATTTTTCCTTTCTTTGTTTCACAGCATCTTTTACTACCTTGTCCTTGTTAAATGTGCTGGGTTAACCCCAGGGATATGCTTGCTTGAACTTCCCCAGAACCTGGAAAACAAATACATTCAACTCATATCTGGCTTTTTATTTTTAATATAGCTTCTGAGATCTAAAATTTGCTCCTCATGCTTGAAAGGCAAGCATTTATGACTGAGTTGCCGCTACAGCCCTATTTTGTATCTTAAAGTTGTAAAATCTAATTTTGAAGTAATCAGAAAGACATTGTCTACTGAGTAGGTAAGCACCAAATTATTTCGTGGTCAGAGAAGTATAGATTCAATATTTCTTTGAAGAAGTGAAAGGAATTGTGTAGAATGGGCAGCCCACAATAAGCAAAAAAGGGACAAAGCCGGGCTAGTGAGGGTAAGGAGGTCACACCTGGGGTGGCTAATGATTTAGGTGGTCTTGGCTCTCAGCAGTCAGAATACAATGCTGTCTTTTCAGACAAAGGAGACTCTGAGATTGCAGGCTCACTCCACCAGCAATGCACCTTCACAGTCTCAGAATGACTTTGGGAATCTTCCTGGCTTCTTTTAATTTAGATCTAGGAAAGTTGGCATTTTCAAAGAGCCTCTTTGAAGTCACTCCTTCTAAGGTTTTGTGAAAAAATGGGAGAGTTCAGGACACACATGGATTGTGTGTGTTTGTGTGGAGGTGTGTGGGAGGGTGTATGTGTGTGTGTTTGTGTGATTTCTGGGGTAGCGTCCATTTTACTTTTCTGAAGTTGGTCTTTATTTTTAAATAACCTTGTATTCCCTTTCAGCTCCCCTCAGGATGATTTTTTCCCCCTGCTGGCTCCCTTTTTCTTCATTATTTTAATGGCTACATCTTTGCTCTGATGTGTCAATGGAAGTGGAAAATCCAGTGAAGCCAGAGCTTACAGAAACGCCAGCTGGAACAGAAGGATAAAGTTTCTTTGGAGAAGCTTCAAAGAGATGCGGGCTGGGTAAGCTGGGGACAATGGTGTCCAGGCCTCAGGACAGGGAAGGCCTTGCCAGCTGGCCCAGCCTGGTCCTAACGAGGCGTGAAGGGACTGGAACCCACTTTACTGTGTAGTCTGTGGTGAGAGTTGGGGACTTTGTATACCCGCTTGCACACTATATTCTTGTATTTCACAACAAATGGTTTTCTCATGAAACGAGGGGCCAGAATATGATTCCTGCCAGAAGCAGCATGAGCTAATTTTGCTCAAAGCCCGGGCTTCCTGAATTCAGACAAGCGTGTCCCCTCCCATCTCTCGACTTTAGAATGTATTTTACATTTCTTTATATGGGAGAATTAGCAGAGCAGCCATCATTGTGATAAAACCCGAGACAGATTAATGGATCCTTATTGGTTCTAACTGGTCAGGTGGTATCTCTCTTTGCCTTTTTTTTTTCTTAATAAAGCAGAAAAACTGATTTAGAATCAGGTTATAAATCTAGATGGCTTAAATGGCATGTCTGGTTGTCAGCCCCATTTGGGTCTCTGCTTCCTTGGATATTGTTGCTTGAATGGCATCAAGCATAATCAGATGCAGCCTGTGTCTGGAAGGGATTTTAGGAAAGGACAAGGCATTGCTTTTACCTAGTTCATTCATATGTATGGTGTGCTTCCCTCAAACCTCTTTCCTCTCTCACCCCTATGCTTTGCTAAGGAGGGTATTTGATTAATCATGCTGACTGGCCCATTTTATTAAGCTAACTTTTAGAATTCTTAAAACTGTTTTTTTTTTAATACCATTTCAAACTGAATCGTGGGGAAAGTGGCGGTACTTCAAATACAAAGCAAGCCAAAAAGAGATAAGTTTTATGCATCTCTGTTCTTTATGAAAATGGACACACTATGATCTTTACATGTTTCACAACCCATACAGCAAATACTGACTAAAAAATCAAGATAACGATGTTCCTGTTCACGATAGTTTGAAAAAATAAGAGTGAACTTTTTCAGGTTTCTCACATAAATCTAGAATAAAGCAGTCATTATTGTTTGTAATGTGCTGTGTCCTAAGAAAAGAAGTCATAAAGGTTATTGACCTACCCTCAAGAGACACCCTGGAGAACACTTTGGACCACATTCTACGTGACAAAGCTCACTGCTCTTAGCTAAAATATAATAATACCATAAGTGTCATACAATCCAAACTGATTTGAAAGTAAATTAAAAAAGAGAAACAGTAATAGCTTTATACAGTTTTAAGTTATTTGAGTTCCGGTGATAAAAAGAAAGGTAAGAATATTCCAACAAATATACTGAAGAAATTCTAAGGGAAAGAAATCACATGGCAAATGAGGAAAACTAAAAGTAAATAAATAAAATGCAATGTACAGTTTAAAGAAATATGAGTAGGCTAAGAATAACGGGTGAGTTCCAAGATAGCTGTGTCTATGTAGAGTATGAGGGACAGAGTTCTGAGTGGGAGGTGATCAAAGAAAACACTGCATGCTGGGTGACTCACTTAGACTCTGCAGTCACAGGCAACCACTGCGCTCTGCACTGCTTGGATGAAGGCCACTGATGAGACACTGTTACTCCCAGACGAAGCTAGGGTATGTGATCGTTTACCTAGTGTCTCTATATGTTTTAGTCAGTTATTTCCAGAACTGTGACAAAATACACAAGACTCAAACTTAGGGACAAGGTATTTTTTCTGGATCGTGGTTTGAGAGGATTCAGTCTGTCATGCAGTGAAGGCCATGTTGAAACCAAACAGCTTACTTCATCATGGCCAGGCAGTAGAGAGGCATACTGAGTGGATTTCTGCCTTTTCCTTTTTACTCCATTCAGGTCAGTAGTCTGCAGGGTCCTCATGCAAGGCAAACATCAACAAGAATTGGGAGGATAGAGTGAAGAAAGTTCAACTCTGAATGTGTGCTGTTTTGATAGAGGATCCAAATACTGAATTTGGAGACTGCTCCAAAACCCATTCTAGATTACTCATGTTGGTGTCCATAATGCCAGTTTCATGCTGTCGGATGTCATATTCTGGCCATGTAGGTTCCTGCCCTCGTGTGCACATATTCCCACAGAGATGCACACGCTCAAAATTAAATATTTTGAGAATGAATATGAATGAATGAATGAATATGAAAACCTTGTCTTTAACAGCAAGTGAAGCATTGTTACTGACTTATATATTTAATCAATTTCTTTTGAATATTTGCTGGCTGTGAAAACAAAGAATTGTAATCTTATTTAGGTGTGAGTCACCCCACGAACTTGGGAGATGCTACACAGCACAAATTAGATACCTATCTTACCCTCATCAATCCAAATCAATCAAATCATCATCCCATACCAGAACTCAGCAAACCCAGGTGCTCCTTGCCTCACCTATGAAAGCCTGGCTTCTTATATTGCACACAAATCATCCATAACCTTCCAGTAAAGGTTCTCCCTTCCTCCTAACTGCAATGCTGTCTGTAACCTGGCAACACTAAGTGTGCACTGTCATTGTCATGCTGCAGAGAATCAAAAGTCACATATCTCATGACGTTTCATAAGAATAATTATAAGAGGGGCAGGAGCCTAACCATTTGGTGACACAGTGATGGAAACAGGGACCAGATTCTCATTATCTTTTGTTACTGGCTGCAGGATGGCAAGCTAAGCATATGTCTCTTTGATTGTAGTTCTTACCCTGAGGACTTGGCGTTTTCCTCTAATTTAAGAACCTTGTCAGTACATAGATGGTCAAGATGGCTGAAGGGGAAGCCTTTCAAGCGTCCTTTGCTTCTTTGGCTAGTTCTAATATCTCCAATCATATTCCATCACCTGTACTCATATTATGTAGCTGTCCAATATCATTTCCAGTGTATCTTCTCTTAAAGGATTAGTACATGTCAGGTTTTATATTTATTCTAGCCAAAACTCAGTACTGGACTTATTTTTTAATGGTGAATTCTATGAGGCCACACTGTCACTCAATGAGATATGGGTCTCATTAAACTGAGCTTCAAGACACAGTTTGCTTTCCCTCTCATTGACTTGGTTCTGCATGTACTGCAAACATCTGTATTTCCCACATGCCCAGGGAGAGTGCTGTCTCCAGACATACTTGTGACTACAAAATAATCCTAAGAACTATTATTCTCTGCAATTGATGCAACATCAGCATGAATATTGAAGCAAAAGATATCCATCCCTATGAGGCTTCAAAGCCCCTATTCTCTGACAGTTTATAGAGGGTCTACATGGCTTTCTACAAGTTAATGTAACAACAATTAACTCAAAATGTATTCTAGCCCCATTCTGAATGAGAACAGGTTTATATTAATCCATATCCTGGCAGGAGTTTAAATAGACAGGGTACATATCCCACGTCTAAAGAGATCTTAACCTCTGAAGTTCTACTTGGTCTCGGTTGTTAGCATTTCTTATCGGCATCATTGTGTAGCTAGTGCACAGATCAGTGGTCCATAAAAAGTCAACTTTTGGAAATGTTGACTGCTAAGTACAGTTTATTTTCCAGAAATAATGGGATAGAATTTGTAGATAAAAACTATAGAATAATAAGATTAGGGATCTCAGTCTGGAAGGGTTCAGAGAGCAATGGAGGTGACATGACATACGTTGTAATTTTACTTGGTGAAGAAATGTGTGATTTGGCTACATGATTTGATCACACGCTTTGTGTCTCAGTTTCCTCCTGTGTGGCACTCTGTCTCATACTATTATTGTGATAACTGTTAAAAATTAAGAAAATGAATGCAATATACAGGATGGGGTCTAGGCACTGTACATAGAACCAAATGTGGGTTCCTTTTTCTTTTTTTCCTCATGTGATCTTATATTTGAAGGTGACTTTGAGAGATGAGCGGCTTTTGAGAACCACACATTCTAGAAATTCAGTGTTCTTATGTTTCAGCTATCCTTAGAGGTCTGCTAAGTGGCCCGGAGTCACTAATGATTCTCTCATTGGTCTTAACAAGCTAACATGCCCACAGAGGTGTCTCCCAACACAAGCAAAGGGAAGCAAAAGGCTTGAACCATTTATCCTGTGAATTTGATTGATGTAAACAGGCAATCTGGACAGCTAAGACTCAACTGCACATTTCTTTTCCTTCTCCTTTCTAGCAGGATTGATTTTGGCTTGAATCATCTAAATTATTGCCTTTGGTCCCCTTAGACATGGCTTTCCCTTTGTGGATATAAACAGACTTAGAAAGCAAATATCATTTTAACCTCAAAAACAAACAAACAAACAAACAAAAAACTATGAAAATTCTCAGACTCAGAGAGGTTAATTGATTTGACAAATGCCACACAGCTCCTTGGTCATGAAGCTGACAGAGTCCCCAGGCTTCCTCTTAATGCATTAAAAACATTTTCAGAGCTACTAACACATATCTATGATTTTAATAGGAATAATAACCTTCATGAGCACATACTGCTTTCCTTTGGGGTGTAGAAAATTTTATTTGAAGATGGTATAATAATGAGGAAATCACATGTGAAGAATTGTTATTATTCCCATTACTGAAATGACTCTACTTCAGACTTATACACTTTACTTAGGAAAAGCAGACAATAAATGTCAGGGAAACAAACAAAAGGGATTAAAGTCTTTATGTTATCCAATTATAAATGATGGAAGTAGGAGTTATAAAGCCATCCATTCAGTCAAGTATGTATGAATATCTTCCTCTAAGCAGGATGTTGTGTGGTAGAAAGACAACATCTTGGAATCCACATTCGTGTGATGAGTAAGGGCTGCCATGGGGAAAGACAGAAACTGAGATGGATAATAATAACTCTGTCTGGAGTTTGTAAATACCGAAATCTGGAGAGTGTTAGAAGTACCTGGATTGACATTGATGAATTTTATATACAACCTAGTAAGTTAATCTGGGGAGGGGGTAAACAGAGAAATAAATTACTTTGAAAGAAGACAAGATAGTGCTTATCACCAGGCTGTATGTAAGCAACTCTTCCATGTAATAAGTAGAAGGAAAGTTCCGTTTTCTGCATGGTAAATGCCCCGTAGAACTGTATATATATACAGCTTGGAGAGGATCATACCCAAACATGGTGCTTTTACTTCATGATTACCACATTTTGCCAGACACTCATATATAGCCCAATTATTCAGTCAGGTGGCCATGGGACTCTCATATGGGTAAGTTCAGTGTCTAGTTCAAGTTGAACATGGCAAGTTTCATTGCATGAAAATAATCTGTAACAGAGTGCTGGAATCAGACTGGTTCTTCCCAGACAAACATGGGATCAAAGAGAAGAAGCAGGAACATGTACCTTTATGTAACCTGAAGAGGGCTTTGAACTCAGCACTAATTCGGTCTTTAAATCACTGGCAGCTGTCAATTCCTGTTCTTTTTCTCTCTCTGTCCTTCTGATTCCACTTCCTTCCACAGGTGATTGAAAACTTGTTGCTCTTCAGGATCATATCATGACATCTAAGCTACAGAGAAGGTAGGAAGAACAGAAACGAGGGAAAACACAAAGGATAACTAACTCTCTCAGCTGGAGGATGATTTTTCTCCGTGACTTTGAGCAAACTTCTGTATTTCCTTTTATTCTTGGTATTTAAAATTGGAATTAAACTCCTTTTGCAACTTATCTTTAAATGGAGTGATTATTCTGGCACATCACTGTGATAATTTATTTTACCATAAAGGTTAAAATGCCATGCAAGTGCAAGATGTTTGCTGAAAAGTATTCTTCTGCTGGCAATCACGTGAATGGAAAATATATATGATAGTCAGTCAGTCAAAATGTCCTGAATACGAATAGGTTCTAAAATGAGTAATAAAATATTGACATATCACAGAATGTTTATGGACAAGTGCAGGTATGTTCTCACTTATGGAGAGCAAATCTGTGTGAAGCTCCATAGGCATTGTGTGTATACCTCAGAGAATACAAATTTTTCAGAGGAATGAAATTTAGATTCCACAGGGGCATTATCTTGGGCTGAAAATTAATTGGGATAATGGGAAGAGCAAAAGGGTGAGGACATTCCTGAGCAAGTGATTTCAGCTTTCCTGAGGACAGGACATTTCGTCTTCACTGATGGATGTGACCTCCAGATACCATGAATATGTATGATGTTTCACAGGGAAGGACATCATGATTAAGGTAAGCACATGAAAACGAACCACTGCGCCAATGCAGAACTGGCTGTCTTACAGACAGGAGAAGGTTTTGGATGGAGTTTAAAGCAAGATAGCTTGCGAGAGTAAATTCTATCCAAAGAGGAGATTCATTCTGAATGCAGGAAGAACGCTTCCTACAACTGGAGCTGTTAAGAGTCTCAAATGGTGAAATGTCTTTTTAGGTGTTGGACTGACTTGAAGAAAAGGAAGATACTTAGATATGTTCTGAAGATTCTTCAGTACCCTTCACAAACAGAAGTCTTACAAGTCTGAACCTGTGCACTTTTCATGCTTGTGTTTAGTTTGCCTTTAGAAAGATTCCTGGCTAAGGCCTTAAAAGGCTTTTGGATGGAGCAGCTATGACAACAGACGTCATTTTATGATCATTAGTTTTTCACGTAGGGAAACAGCATAATTTAACAATTACATCTAATTTCATTTCACATATTTTAACTCTATATATTTAATAATATTTTAAGAGTATACAATGCTTCTGCCTTTAGGGGATGTATCCCAGTCTTAGTAAAATTTTTGGTACAAAAAATGACCTTGTGAGCTTCAGAGACTGCTTAATAAGTAAAACATTTGCTACAAAAGCATAAAGACCAGACTTCAGAACCCCAGATTCCAATTAAATCCATACACTGTACCATGTACCTATCTATAATCCTGTCACGGTAGAAGAAAGATGGGAGGTGTGGGGCAGGAGAGTTCATATAGATTTGTGAGACAGAGATCCTAGTACGTACAGCAATAAACAAGAAAACCTACATCAAGCAATGTAGGAAAGGAGGACCAACACCTAAAAACATTCTCTGACCTCAGCAGGTACACTGCTATGTCACTCCCTCACATGAACATGAATACACATATTATACATATATAGTCATACATACATATACACACACATACACAAACACACACAAACATGCATGTACCATACATGTACATACCCAGAGAGACTATATAAATATAAAAATGTTAGTTCACAAAATGATGGCTTGTAGGTTGATGTCATTATGCAGGTGAAGGCAGGTAAAGGATAGATCTAGGCCTGTCATTGGACAGGAGGGAAAGATGGGGGGGAGAAATGTTTTAGAGAGGCTGAGGAGACCAAAACGAAGAGGAGGGGGCAGAGAGAACATGGCGGCACATATTACAGGATGTTATGACTAATCTTAAGGGATGGGTGTGTACAGGATTTTGTTCTGTCTAGTTGGGCAAATTATATCTTATCGATTGGATCAGAGGATATTGTGTGATGTGTCTTTCATGTGTCAACTTAATTTTATTCAATGTGTCAGGATGCACCAGGCCCACCACAGAATTGGGATGTATATGCCTGGTATGGTGGAAACCAGTCAACAGAGCTGTAAGTAAGGGTGGGGCTGCATGTCAGGGTGTTTTGTTGGAATGGCTATGGACAGTAGATCAGAATGTAAATGGGAATAGCATGGAGCTGCTGAAATAAATTAGCACGAGTCCAGTGGCCAACTGGAGCCAGAACTAGCTAGAGAGCACGATCATGAGGGTACATGAGGGAACCAGTTCCACCACTTTTTTATTTTTACTGCAATCATGGCTCTCAGTGTCATTTTTAATTATCAATTATAAAGGAAAATGCTTACATTTTTAAGAGATATTGTCTTATATTTAGTAATTGAACAATTGTATCTTCAAATATACATTGAAGTGTATATGGAACAGTATCTGTACTGAGCTTCGTTTCACAGGAATCTTTCTGATGTGCATAAGTAAAGTGAAAGCACTTAGGATTCTCATCCAGGAAAGCAACCTCCTACCAGTTTCATTGTCTAGGTGAATTATGACTCCTTCCTCAAATGTCTGAATCAGGAGTCTCTTTATGAAAATAAGAAAATGTAAAATTAAAATTTTCAGGTGAGAAGCTTTATGTCTTCTTTAAAATTAAAGGAAGCTTAAGAATATAAATTTACACAGCTTTCTGAGAACTTCAGGTGGCCGTCTCCCAGTGAGGAGGGAATGAGACTTCATCAGGCTTGGGGGACCATAATACCAATGTTATTAAAATTAACTCAGAAATAAAGGCTAGAAACTGATACTGAAATACCATCAGTTTTAATTCTAGTAATTACAAAAATGACTTTAGATAAATACTTCTCAGCAAGAAGCAGCTGATGATATTAAAGGTTTGTGATGCTCTTGAGTTCACTCCTCTAAGAGATGGGGCATATCCAATCCCCAACATCACTAACAGAGTTCACTATCATGTGTCCCGATGCATGGAAATTGGAGGTTTTTTCCTCCCACCAGAGGCTCAGGTCTTCCTGGCCTCCTGGTTCTGGGCCATATGTTTTTTTTTTTTTTTTTTTTTTGTTTTTTTTTTTTGTATCATGAGCCTCTCAATATGCAATAATCATATGCATGGTAGCAACTGCTATGGAGGAAATGACACAAAATTAGCTTGTGATATTTTCACTATTTACATAGCAGTGGAATGAGGAAGCTACATTATGGGTGAGGCCAGGGCAGTACTCAAGAAGAAATATAAAACAGAATTTAAGTAGAACTAAATAATCAGATAACAACAAGGACTTACCTTAAGGTTAAGAGTGTAGATTTGAGACCCAGGTTTACATGGGTAAGGAATTTTGATAATTCATCTTGTCATTGGATATGGTATAAATGTTTGTGGTCCATCAGATATGGCTCTACTGAGAGGGCCAGGCATTGTCTCTCAAGGCTCCTCTGGTGTATGGAAATGGCTACTACTCTAATGATAGGACTGTACAGAAAGAAAACATGAGGAGAAGTTCTCCCGGGTAATTGTGACCTTAAGAGGTTTCACTCAAGCATGAAATAAGTCACAGGATATCATTGGCATCAAGCTAGACAACCAGAGACTTGCACAAGAGTATTTACAATAAGACAGCAAAAATTAAAAGCAAACAAACAGAGAAAGAAATAAACCCAGAAACAAAAACAAAACCAAAATAAGCAGAACAAAGGAAAACCCTAAAACTATTATGATTAAAGTTCTTCTAGACATCAGACATTTTCTATGTAGTGCTTCTTTGGACGGTTGTAGTGAAATAAAGCTAAGCCCAATATTTTAGAGATTCAAATAGTAGCCTTTGGCTACATTGTTTATAGGTTAAAGGTTAAAGATTAAAGGAAGAATTAATGGTTTCCATACCAAAATATTTACCTGAATATTGCATGTCTGAGTTTTCATTCTTAAACTGACCATATTCCCTAGGGAGATTTCTAAATGGCCTCAAATGCACTTAGTGTTACAAGTAGATAATCCTGACATTCGGACAAAAAAGACACTAAGGTATCATCTGAACGTCTTGGCCTTATAGCTCTGGCTCACATATTTTAAATGGCAAAGAAGCAATCGTGATTAAGGTGTAGGGGATGTATTGTCTTGGTCTACCTGCAGGACTAGATTTCCCTTTATATATGACAAAAGTACAGGGTAGACATAAAAATACCTGAAAAATCAATTATGCACCACAATCCTATACCTGATCCTATCTAGAACTCTACCTCTGGAGTAGCCAAAATTGAGCTCACATTGTCCCTTTAGTCATTGTGGCACTTGATTTAGTGTGCCTATTTTCCACCTGTGACTCTCTTACCCTTCCCCTTAACCCTAAGGCATGGCTTTCTTGGTCTTTTGAATTGTTCTCTTAAACTTGATCTCTCACTGATAGGTCTTTGAAAGCCCAATCTAAATGGCCATGCACTTCACCGTTTCAGATTCTTGTAGAATCTATCTTTTATCTTCCTGCTGTAACTTCAATCGGTTTATCTACAAAAGCTCTCCTAGTCAAATTCTGTCTATAAAGTTCACCTTCTTTCTCATGTTCTGGCAATGAATAATGTTCTAGGCTCAAGGGGTTTCCCAAGAGATTGATAGATCTCTAGAGGCTCTTCTAGGATATTAAGGAAGGGATAGGAAAGTATATAGATGTATATATAGTGATATAGTGATATAGACAGACAGACAGATAAATAGAATGATCTAAAAGAGCAATGGTAGGATGTCATTGCTACCCACAAAGGAACTATAGATTCCTGTGCTAGGGTAGATAGAATGTGTACTATAAACAGTGGCTGTGAAAAAGCAGCCACCTATTAGAAATTTACTTCTTGGAAGCTTGCTTGTCTAACCATCTACCTAGTTGATGTTAAACAAGTTGGTAAGGGAAGATGTTTACCCTGACTTTATCCAATGCTCATCCAATCCACACTTGGGGAAACACATGCACCTGCACACACCCAAAGTTACAAAGCATGTATACATAACAAAAAACAAATAAATAAATGATTAAGTAAGTATTACATAACTGTAGGCTAGAAAGTACTCATATAACACATATACTGAAAGTTGGTTCATAGAAGTTTTCTTCAAGATACTGGCTTTGTCTTCCCCTGTATTTATTTTTTTTCATGCCTGTCTCTCATATAAATTGGAGAAACTCCCTGTGTGTTGCAAGTCAAGTGTGCAGAAACAAATAAGGGGTTACTGTGAAGCATGGTTCGTACTCTTCACATGGGCAACTTTTCTTTGAATATCTGTCCTTGGAGATGAAGAAAAGCATTTTTAGTATCTAGCAAAAAAATGATCTTTGTGATAATGCTGTCATTTCGTTTACCTTTTGTTCTGACTCCGTGTATTGCAAAAAATGATGACATACAAACTGTTGAGAGATCAAATGAAGGCTGCTGCATACTTTGACATTATGTGTATTGTTTTTAATGAATTAGATGCTTCCTAAAAGGAATGTATTTTGTTTTTCGTTACTGGTTTATACCTGAGAGTTCATAATCTTCATTCAGTTTTCTATTAGAATTTTCTTCACATACACAGGGTTTCCGGTTTCTTCTATTCCCCAACTCTGAGATAAAACGGCTAAGCTGTAAAACTCTGTACTATCTACACTTGACTAAGGACAAGTCCACAGAGAATCACAAAGTGTAAAAATCTTCATTCTCTTTGGGATCTGAGAAATGAAATTGTTCTAAGGAATGTTATGTTAGGTTTAATGAGTTTCCTACTATTTCTCATTGATATATTCTTATTTCCAAGGTGGTTATAGGTGTCTGAATAAGTCATTTGAAATTCTTATTTATTTGACAATATGAGTTTACAAAATTTTTTTCCACTAGATGCCATTATGATCCAAACCATTTTCCTATTATCATAATAGCTTTGTTAACAGAAGGCCAACTGACCACTAGACAATAGATATAAAAACCACAGCTTAGTAGTGATAGTGCGTGACTGTGTGATACGGGTTATAGAACGGTATTTGACAAAATGTTTTAGGAAGTTAATAATTTTGCCAAGAGAGACCAGTTTCCAGCAATATTTTCTTGTTTCCATCTTACTAGGTTTACATGTCTGGGTAGTTTTCTCTGAAGACAGTAAAGCAGGAGCTTCTTCATTTTCATTATCCATCATTGTCATCAATGAAGTCATGAGACCTCTGTCCTTTTGCATTCCGTTAATATACAAAATGTAACTAAGGTTGTTATTGTATGAACTGAGAGGGACAGATGTAGGAGCCCCAGTATCTCCCTTTCTTCTACATTTAAAACTTATAAGCTCTAGAGCACTGGAAGTAAAAATGTTTCTATTTTACTGTATGTTAAGTGTGGTTTAAGCTTAAAGCTATGCATTTCTTTTCAATAAATGTTATTAGAGAATCTTCTTGAAAAGATCTGGGTCATACTGTTAAGGAGTGGGCTAACAACCTTATGTATTCTATAAATATCTATAAATCATTTCTATAAATTATCCATAAGACATAGAATCTCTAGATGTCTTGTTGGTGCAAAGATGCTTATGATCTTTTTTATACACTCATCAGCATGATCTTGAGAACACAGTATTTAGGTCTACATTAAGCCTTACAATTTAACAACAAGAACAGAATTTTCTAAATAATTCGGCGTAGAGGAGAAGGTATCCTCTTTATGCAGCACCTTCTGGCTACATGATCAATTTCTTACATTGATCATAAATATTAAGGCAATTTGTTACCTCTACTTTTCAAACAAGAATGCCAAATTCTGAAGGGTTTGGTGTTGATGAATCTGCACATTGGATTCAGCAACTCACATTTCAGAAACCTTAACCCTGAGCTGCTTCCTGCAATACTCTTTCCCCCATGCTTAAACCTTTCTCACAGCCTTAGCCCCCACCAGCCTTTGTTGGAGGCACATGGTGACAGTGAAATATCAGTCCTCTGCATACACAGGTGCACTCTCTATTTGGAAAGGCATGGGATAACCATTCCCATCCTATTTGAACCTCACATGTTTCACAGGCCCAGCAGACAATAGCTCTGGATATGAATGTCTTTATAAATCAATATTGACAACAAGTTCCACCACCTTCAAGCTTCTTACCTGCTTTATCATCCTGTGTCTTTTTGTTTTCTAGAAAACTACACAGGCTGAATGCACACACACAGGCTCATTTCTTCTTGAAGACCATCATATCGATGGATCGTGCCTATTCTTAGCTAAGATCCTTTCTTGTTTGGGTATTTTGTTTGTTTTGTTTTGTTTTGTTTTTGAGATAGGGCCTCACTTTTTAGCTCTATCTTGCTTGGAACATTTTGTGTAGATGAGCCTGGCCTGGATCCTGTGGTTATTCTCTTGCCTCTGTTTTCCCAAGTGTTGTGATGACACTTGAGGCAACATGAATGCAACTTTTTCCCCAGTATTTTATGCAGCTTAAACCTAGCTACTTGCTTTAATGTTAAAATAAGTAATTATGTCTTAAATACCTATTTGCTTATATGAGCCCTTTGAGTCTCAATGAGTAAGTCACACACTGAATGTTTGCCAGTTAAGTGCAGATCCAGATATTAATCCACAAATTCCCTATTCTTACATTGATCTCAAACTTTATACAGACCCCTTTCTGAATCCAGCTGTCTGACCAAGGGAAAAAAGATCTCCCTGACAGTGTATGGAAAAAGCCTATTCAAGTCATGTACATTTTCTTCTTTCTTTCTGTTTTTTATAGAAACATCTACCTTTACATGAAGCCTTGGTACATGTACTAACTGTTTAATGTTAAAACCTTGTTTTCCTCTCTATTTCGTCTCTTTTCTGAGATGTGTCATGGATAATTTAATAATGATGAAAGCAAGGACAAAACTTATGTTTACTTTCAAAACAGCAGGGAACTCTTCCCTCCTCTACAAACCCCCTTTTGTTCCAAGCAAGACAGTCAAATTGTCTTTAAGTATAAATACTCCCCTCTCCAAGGAAGAGAGGAGCTGGAGAAAAACAGCAGAGGGGCAGCTTCCGAGAAGGGCAGAGGAACCACGGGGATAATTTTTATCTCGGGAGAATTGACCTTTCAGAGAAGGAAAATTAAATTATCTTTCTCATCCTTTACTTTTGCTTTGACATCATTAAAATGCACAGTTCACACCAACCCTCCTTGTTTTGTATTCATAACCTTAGAACAAAATTAATCGGTTGTCACGGGGACTTAACACATTTGTAAATGGTGTCTTGCCCCCCCAAAAAATCTGTATTGTGGTAAGGTTGGACGCTTCATGTATACACCCATCAGGAAAAGAATGTAGCAGAATAACCAGTATACACCAAACATCGCCTGCTCTTCTGAAAAGGATAGCTGTCTCCATTCTCTATGCTGACTTTTAGGTTAGCACCAAAGCTCTGACATTTGATGTGAAGCATCATGTCTTGAAAGGAGGATGCCCTTTTATTTCTAAGCCAGATTACCCTAAGGTCTATTTTTAAAAGCCAAATAGGTAATGGGATTTTATTTATAAGCATGTATCAAGTTCCAATATGAAGAATAAGATCTTATCTTATATTAAGTACTCAGAAAAGTAAAATAAGCCAGAAGCTGTACCCATGAAGTCTTATGGACATACCTGCTCAAAACTGACCTCAGCAAGAATGATACCTATAGACACGCTAACACACTTAGGGGAAAATTCATGAGGCATAAACACTAGAAACAGAACTAAAAGCAACCTAGGAATTTTCAGAACAGAAAAAATAGTTTCCTCGTGGGAAAACAAACAAATTGGTCATCCAATACTAAATTTTCAATTCTCAAACCATACATCCTAGTAATATTATACAGATTGAGTTGGTGCTATCTAGACATTTAAGAATATATACCTATCCCTCATCCTTTACTTTTGTTGTGACAGGATTAAAATGTGCAGTTCACACCAACGTTCCTTGTTTTATATTCAAACCATAGAGCAAAGTCTTCAGAAAAAAATAACATAACAGGATTAACTAGTACACTTAAATAACACCAAGTTTGTGGTATTCAGGCACTTAAGAATATATAACTGTTTATATATAAACAGTTATGGAAAAGGTGTCATGAATTTGAAAGTGATCAAGGCAGGTATATTGAGAATGGAAAGGAAGAGGAAATTAATATAATATTGTAATCTCGAGACTAAAAATGATTAATTTAGGGGTTAGGGATTTAGTTCAGAGGTAGAGCACTTGCCTAGCAAGTGAAAGACCATGGGTTCAGTCCTCAGTTCCAGAAAAAAATGTTTAAAAAAAAGAAAAACTGATAGAGGAGTCATTGAGAAAGCCCTGTTTGGTGATGTGTAACTAAAATATCAGGGCTTGGGCAGTAGTGTAAGGTGGGAAAATTGAACACTACAAAATCAGATCTTAAATCGATTACCACCACCAATAAAATAATAATTCTTTCAGTAATTCAGGTTTACTGCTGTTGAATATTCCCAGTTATACCAGGTAAAGATTGGTGAAAAATCTAAGACACTATACTCTATGGAGCTTAAAATGTAAAGTCACCTTGTACTGGAAAAGACTTCACAAACAGAAGGGAGTCCCACTCATCATGGAAGCTGGGTCTTGTCAAGGCCTCTGCCTGCTTATATAGTAAAAATGTAAGAGCAAAAGGATGCTGTTCTAGGAAGACCATGGTGATAAGAGAAACAGAGGACCAGAGAGATGTGCTGAAAAGTCATCTTAGTGAGGAATTAAAAAATAAATAAACAAACACCTGGTAAGTTTTAGAGAAGAAAGCATGAGTAGGATTGCATTTTAAAACCTTTTCTAGCATTAAAGAGAATCTGCTGTAAAAAGTACAACATAGGAAAGTAAAATTTGTCCACATGTTTAGATGCTTTCCATGATGTAATTCATGTGAATGCACCCTGTGAGATGCTGGTGAAGATGCCAATGATGAATCGTTGAAAAAAAAAAAGGATGAACATGATTGAGGGGTGTCGATAAGATAAAAAAAGAAGTAAAAGTGTAACAGTGGTGAAAGAATTGTAGTGTCTGCATTCCTGAATTTTATGTTTTGTTTGAGAAAATATGGAAACCTGAAACATTATTTTAAAGCTTGGTGGAAGTTGCTGAAACAGCGGAACTTTGCGTTTGACTAACTATACTGAATATCACTCACTAGCCATGTACAGGATAACATTTTCTCATTTGAACAACTTCTAAATTTTGGGGAATGTGTGTACTGAGAAATATTTTCAAAGCACTGGCAAATCTTGATGTGAAATACTACTACTCTTGCAGAAAAATATTACCTCTATGTTCAAGAGTTAAATTAAAATGAGTATTTAAAGGCTATTTTCCTGAAATAAGCGAGAAAGAATAATTATTTTATCCTGCAATTAAGAAACCAAATAAATGTAATTTTCCTTCAAAAATAATAAGGTAATTCATACCATTTACCTTTCTAGGAAAACGTTTGGTACTTATCGGTCAAAATGTTCTTTTCTTTTTATGTCAATAATATTCTGATTACAGTTCCCTCTACCAACTCCTCCCAGATATTCTTCTCTTCCTCACCCACCCCCTAAATCCACACTATTTCTTTTACTCTCTTATTAGGACAAAAAGGAATATAACAAGAACAGCAGCAGCAATAAATGGTAATAATAATATTAATAATATAAAATTAAAACAACAGAAGAGCAACAATAAAGGAATAACAACCACTAAAACCCACCAACAAACAAGAGAATGGATGAGCCAAAAGAAAAAACACGAGACAAAAACATGAACCCAAAGATATGTACATGCTTATATTCTTACATTCTCACACAGAAATCTCATAAAAACACGGAAGCAGAAACCATTATATATAGTCATAAGAACTGTAAGGTTAAAATCAAACAGAAAATGAACTAACAAAACAAAAATAACACCCCCGACAACTGAATTATTTTTTGTTTTGACGTCAGCCTTTAATGTATATTCAATGAGATTCCATTGGAAATAAAACCCAATCCTTACCACTGTGGGTGGTTATTAATTAGAGGTAGTTTCGAGCTGACGCTGTCCATATCCCCTCTCAGTTCTGGGACCCTATCTGGCTTCAGTCTGTGCAGGCCTTCTGCATGATGCCACACCTCTGTGATTTCATATGTCCACCAGTCTCATTCTAGAAGGCCTTGTTTCCATGATGACTTCCAGCCCTACTGGCTCATACATTTTTTCTACCTCATATTCTGATGAGTTCCCTAAGCCCTAAAAGGAGGGACTTGATGGAAAAATCCAGTTTAAGACTGAGTGATCCAAGGTCTCTCTCAGTACATTGTCCAGTTACGGGGCTCTATGTTTCTTCCCATCTACTGAAGGAGAAAGCCATCTGATGATGGCCGAGCAGGACACTAATCTATGAGTATAGCAGAAAGTCATTAGGAAACATTTGATCACTACATTCCTTTGGCAGAACCATAGTGCTCGTTTTTCAACTAGGTCCCTGGCTTATCAAGTCTCAGTTCTTGTGCTCTCTAGCAGTGATGCGTATTGGTTTCATTTCATGGGGTGGGTTTTAAATCCAATGAGAGAGTGATTGAATACTCCCACAACTTTTATGTCACTGTTTAACCTATGTATCCTAGAGGGAGGTAACCATGGCAGATTGAAAATGCTGTAGCTGGGTTGATGTTTATCTTTCATCTCTGGTACCATGAACTATTCAGTAATGGTGAAAGCTATAATCAGTTAAATTAATACACCGATCATCACAGTTCCTGTACATCTTCATCACACTGATGAAGTACTGAAAATCACTGTCTTGGTAATTTCACTGATCAATATATCATTATTAACTCTAAGTTGCTATGTTTTAAGTTAAATTCTTATCACTTCAACCAACAGACTTCATCAATGAATATTTCCTAATATTTTCCACCATTCTATACCACACATCTATAAGGTTGACTGTTCCCAGAATCCATAACTATATCCTAAATTATTTATCATAGTTAATATACCATTCTTCCTTCAGGTCATCACAATTATCTTAGGTTTAAAGAATACCCACCATTACATAATTAAGCATTCAATTACCAGTGAACCCTCAAGTTATTTCCATACTTTTGCTATTGTGAATGATGATGTAGATGAAGGTATACATGTTGAAACACTGGTTTCATTACGTAAGAAAGTCGATGTTGGTCAATATCATTGTTATTGTTCAAAATAAGTTGAGGGAACTATAAACTATTTTACACAATGATTTAAATATATACAATTATTGAAAGAGTTTTTGAAGTATCACCTTTCTGCAAAATTTTTGCTCACATGTTGTCGTCTGTCTTTCCACCCTAGCAGATATGGTGCAGTATTGGACTAAGATTACGGTTTCCTTTGTTGAGTAGTATTGAGGCATTCCCCTTTCTTTTATTTCTATGTGTGCAGGAAATTTATTTACAATATCTTTTAAAAATCAATGCTGGATATTTGTCCATTTTTCAAATCAGATGATTGTTTTTGTTTGGATGAGTGATTTTATTTTTTCAGATTTGAATGCTCACCTTTTGCTGGTTTTTGACTTTCAAATATACTTTCCAGGTCCTCACAAGGCCTTTTTCCTTCTAACTTTGACTTTTGCTTTCCAGATTCACCAGATTCATTTCAGTTTTATGTCACCTGACAATTTATTATACTGTGTTTTATACTTTTATCACTGCTGTAAAAATTATGTCATCTCTCCGAATGATTGCCAACTTCAACTGAAAGATCATTCATTCTGCTTTTTCACTTTAGTGCTTTTAAGATTTTATATTTTGTATGTAATTTTCAGACTATTTTAATTTTTTTCAAGGAGAGGTCCAAATCAACCCTTTACAATCAAAGTAAAATGTTTCCCCAAAAATTTATTGAATGACCGTGTCTTTACCCAATGTTTACCCTTGGTCTTGTTGTAAAAGAAGTATATTCCACAAGCATATTTGTGACTTTCCAGGGTCTCAACTGAGAAACATCGGTACATGTATCTGTTTCATATGCTTTGTAACCAACAGATATTTGGTATTTGGAGTGAAAAAAAGTGTAATAAATTTCTAGCTTTGTCATTCTTTTTCAAAATCACTTTGTCTATTGCAATCCCTTTTCGTCCAATGTAAATATTGAAATCGTTTTCCTATGTTGGTAGACAATGTTAATGGAATTTAAAGAGACATCATATTGAATGATGACTTTTGTTCTACAGTATGAACATCCTAATAGCAATATATCTAATATATCTGAACCTTAACGTGGTCTGTCCTTTTTCATATTTGACTCCTTCTTAGTTTCTTCCATCAATGTCATAAATTTCAGCATAAAGATTCTTTACCTCCTTGATTAAATTTATTCCAAAGAATTTTACTGTTTTGATGTAATTGAAAATGAGATTCTCTGCTTAGGTTATTTCTTAAAACAATTTATTGTTAATGTATAAAAGAAGTAGAAAAACTGACAAAGATTTTCCTCTGACAGCAGGTACAAGACAACATACCCACTCTTGTAAATTCTACAGTAGTGGAAGTTCTGCCGCCAAACAACTAAATAAGAAAAAAATACCAATTTGACCCATGTTAAAAAGAGAATAGTAACTTGTTTTTGCAATTGGTATAAAGCTTCTCAAAAAAAATATATAACTTTGGTGTATAAACTAAGAAAAGCTCCATAGCATAGCTAAAGAAAAGTTTTTGCTTTTGTTGGGGAGAGAGAGAGAGAGAGAGAGAGAGAGAGAGAGAGAGAGAGAGAGAGAGAGAGAGAGAGAGAGAGAGAGAGAGAGAGAGGCTACAGGCATTTGGAATAATGTGGGGCAGGGAGAAAAACCAGTAGATTAAAATGACCAGCAGACTTCACCTTGCCAGTAGAGAAGCAGGAGCAAAGAAGAGAGAAAGGTCAGGGAAAGACAAAGAGAGGGTGGGGAGGCAGAGAGAAGATGGAGGAAGGAAGTCAAAGGGTTATAATGGGTGTCTCCAAGAAGGGGAAAAAGGGAGTTCTGGGAGTTTATGGTAGAGGAGGAGATGGGAGGAGCGAGGCTGCAAGCATGCAATTTAACTGTGTAACAGGTAATTGTGACACAGAGGGAGCCTGAAGGCCAACACTTTGGTATCCAAATGCATAACTGAGATAGTACATGTCCCATCTGCCTGTGATAAGTGAAATGACTTTTTTGGCAGAGGTAACTAGCTACATAATTTGTAAGAAATTCTGGCTTTTGTCTAATCACCAGAATTTGGGGAAATGGAATTTTCTTTGGACCAGACATCTTGAAAGTAATGACTGAAATTAAGATATAGTATATATGTTATTATACTGCATGTTGTAATACATAGTATACAAGTTATTTGTATTCGAAAGTCAGTTGTATTTCTATTTGCCTATGTGGAATGTGGGGACCAAGCAGACAAAACTATCTCAGAAAACATCAAGTGACTGGGACTTCCCAATAAGTTTCAGGCCAGGGAGTTTCAGGAAGTGTCCCAACCACAGTAAGGGAGGATCCTCCATCCCCTTCCTGCATACCAGATATATCTCCTCACCAAAAGGCCTCCCATGAATTCAAAGGACTGTAGGCAGCCACCAATGAATTCAAAAGGTAATAAGCCCTACCAATGAGAAATAACCAACTCATGTTGTAACCTAAAGCCTATACCCTGAAAAAGTATAAAGAGTGTGAGCCTTTGTTTTTTTGGGTTGCCTCTCATTCAATCGATTACAGGGGCACCCCAGTGCACTGGATCATTAAACCTCTTGCTTATTGCATCGATCTCTGTCTCTGTCTCTGTGAGTGGGACATCCTGGACATAGGACTCGGGGGGACTCTTGAGTCTTACACCAACGGTAAGTTTCATATTGTGCTTGTCTCTAACCTGTCAAATTTGTATATTACTCAGACTTTTCTGTCTCTACCAAATTATTCTCTTTGAAGGATGTGGCTTATTTTTACAGGATTACACTATAGTCCTGACTTTAGAGTACAGCTACATCCTATTTATGTACTATCTAAAAAGCATGCTAGTATGTTTCTTTAACTCTTGCATATTTCTTTGGAGTATACCCGAGCTGGTCAGTGCTATTCAGTTGATTTCTGGGGAACAGATCCTTGTCTTTACTAGACTTTTATAGCTTTTACTTCCCCTTTGAATTGTAAACATTGAGAGAAACAGATACAAACTTTCAGATATATAGTTTGTTATGCAGTTACCTACTGCACCTCTAGTAAAGTCACTGCATATTCTTGAAACATGGAAAGGCTTGTTTCAATGTTGTGGAGAAACTGGGATAGAAAAAGGACAAAACTTGCCTATATATCTAGGTAGGCATAGACACCCATATTTAATGTGTATAATGATCAAAACATGCCCAGACCTCTTAAATTGTATCACTTAGGCACACATTTGATTTTATTTCAAGAATCTCCAGCATCTTCTTTCTAGGACATCCTTATTCATCCCATGTTTTACCATGTTTTTCTATTCTCTGATCAAAGGTAGTAAGAGAGCTTGTCTAATTTAGATATACGTACTTCAGACTCTGTTGTAAATTCTCGTGGAGATTTTATTTTAAGTCTTCCCCATGTTCATGGAACAAAAGGTGTTGCTCCCTATGAAGAAATGCAGGCCCTAGTGAGCAGGTGGTATACCCCATTTGGGGTGTAGCACAGGTCTTCCCCGAGAGTCCTTCAAATGATTCTAAAGAACCACAGTGTATTCTGCCTCTGAGTAAAGCAACTATGCATCTGAATAATAACTCAGTTCTTCCCTCCAGCAGTTAACGTTGGCAACTGAGAATGTCTGAATTTAGAATCCAATCCAAACTCAGAGACAAATCTTTACTGGTAGATAATAGGAACATTAGTATCTGAGGCCATGTGATCACATCTGACTCCAAACCTGGTTTTGGGGTCATTGTTTCTATGAAGATTTGGTGAATTTCTTAGAATGTCAGTATCTGAGGAAACTCCAGTTCTACATCAGGGTTGGTATAAGAATGGCATGACTAGAAGTTGGACCCACGAATTAGCATAGTATACTCCTTTTATGAATTGATAAGAATTCTTTTCAATATACTTCCTTATAATTAAAAAATAAATCTCTAAAATCTCTAAGATCTGTATTCTGCTTGTAGCTTCTGCTCAGGGCTTCAGTTTTTGAAAGAAGAAGCAATACATCGTGGTAGTAATTGTGATAGTAGATATAAAACAAAATTACCAAGGCTGGGAAGGGTGGCATAATGATTAAGAGCACTTGCTGCTATTCAAGGAACTCACGTCGAGAACACAATGCTTTCTTCTGAAGTCTGCAGGCACCCCTATACAGCATATATTCACACATAAAACAGTCATTATAAAAATTTACCATAAATGGTTACAGTTAATAATGATTTAAGAAAGTGTTGCGTCCTTTCTTGACTACATTTTATATAGTTGTGATCAAGGAAATATATTACCAAGAGAAGATACATATTCAGCTACTTAAATCAAACATTTGTATTTAGAAGTGCATTCATGTTTATCTTTCTCCTTCATTTATTTTCAGGGATCTCCAAGGTCTTCTGTTCTACTCTCTTATCTTTAGTCAGAACAGTGCCTGTGCTAACTAGTCTCCAGTTCAATTTGCTCATGGTGGAGTAGTAGACAAAAAGGGTGATGCTGGTACATCAAACTTTTCACAAATTCATGTAAACACAGCCCAATACATGTCTACTTCAGAAAAGATTAACAGAAAAGGCAACAGTAAAAATGTGGTGATTATACTCAGGTAAAAGAAACAACAGCCATTATGGTTAAACTGTAGCCGAGGATGTTACATAAAGGCCAAAATATCCCTTGCACCTACTGGTAACAAATTCATGTAGATAACAACTATTCCCCTTCACATTACAACTATCAGAGGAAAGGAGAAAGCTAGAGGAAAGCATTCTATAATGTTTATCTAATTGATGGGAGTGCCTCTGGTGCAATGTTCATAGATGAAAAGATTCGGAGATGGATTGAAATGATTTATCAAATGCTGAACCCATGTGTGTTAAACACAAAGCAAACCAATAGCAATATAACCTGTTTACTCACTTCTTTAATTATGTGTGACAGACTACAAGCTTCTGTGTGTGTGTGTGTGTGTGTGTGTGTGTGTGTATGTATGTGTAATCGGTCTTTATTCATGTGTATTTCTATTATGAGCCGGTATATGTGTATATCTGTATATGTGATTATGTGTGTATATCTGTGTGTGTCTCTATTCATCTGCTCTGTGTCTACATGTGTCTCTGTGTATGTATGTATGTATGTGTGTATGTATATTTGTATGTGCATGTGTATCTATGTGTGTCTATATGATGAGTCTGTTCGTCTGTGTGTGTGTGTCTAATTATCAATATCAATGTGTGTTTGTGTGTATATATGTGTCTTTATGCCTTTATCTTCTCTCTCTTTCTCTCTCTCTCTCTGTGTGTGTGTGTGTGTGTGTGTGCGTTTGTACATGTGTGTGTGTTTTTGCATGTACACTCACATATTTATAAGCTCACATTGATGGAAACTGGAGTGGCTACCTACCCACTGTCCTGTAACTATTTGCTCTTTAAAATTTACTCCACCTCAGTGGAATAGAATTATTTAAATTATTCATCATCTAAAAACACTAAAATATATGTAGCCCAGTTGGCAGTTGCTTTATTAGGCCCTGCAGCCCACAATAAAAAGGATAGATCTGGGTTTAAGCCTTTATCACAATAATACACTGGTCACACATCAAAGGCCCTGTGACAAAAACAGTGTATGTTTAAAACTAGCAGCTGTTATGATGCCACTTGCCAGGGCAGCCTTGAGATATTTGGAGGATTGGATGTGAGGTAGAAGAGAGTGAACTTGACCTCCTCCTCAGCCAGTAAATCAATTATTCTTTCCTAAAGGGGCTTATCTGAAATACATTCTATTCTTTCCACCATACATCTGGAGAAGTTTAGCAGTGAGACTTCCATCAGAAGACACGAGGTCTCAGGAGTCAAGTTCTCTCTGCTTTTTCCTTCTCCAAATTCACTCGGAGTGACTCCACCCAAGCTGTTCTTACAGAGGAAGTCTTCTTACGGAAGCAGATATGCACCTGACACTAACATGATCACATTCTCCATGTAGCTAGATAAATCTCTCTCATCCACACCCAGAGTTCAGAAACCTCACTGAGCACAAAGTTTGAAAGAAATTGAAAAAGGGAAGAACTCCGCAGGTCTCTCTATATTTCTCCCTGCATAAAAACAAGGCCACTAGAATGCCATTAGAATTTATGACCTCGGAAATAGAATGTATTAAAGTCCCGTGTGCGTGTGTGTATGTACATGTGGGGCCTACAGTGAGTGTCTCAGCCTTCACTATCTCACAGTCATTGATACACTGCTGTTTACGGAGTCAAATTCACTCCTGAAAGATATTTGCACAAATTGGAAGAATTACGAAGAAGAGCTACAAAAAATGATTGAGGGTATGGAGGCCTTAACACACGAAGTGAGATTCGAAGAACAAGAAGGAGCTCGTGAAGCTGCTGCCACAGAGATTCTGCAATGGTCTCTGCCTCTGGGGCTGTAAACCCCCAAAGAGGAATTTGCAGGGTAGTAAAAGGGGCATTACAGAGAAGGAAATGAGCAGAGAGGAGTTGTCTGCATATCAAGGAAAAAAGTTCGTTGGAGTGGAAGCCATTAGGCAGCAGAATTACCTCCCCGGGGAGACAGTGGAGTCTGTGACCCCATTACAGGGGACATAAAGCCCAGCCGGATGGTCCAGTTTCCCAATATGCTACAGGGAGAGCCTCCCCCTGGGCCTCATGGAGAAATAGAGGGGAAGGAAGGAGTGTGATTCCATCTCTAGGCGTTTATGGTTTGAGTTTTGTGCTGGGATGAATACTGAAGCAGCATCCTCCAGCCCCCAGGATCTGATGCCAAGGTTAGCTTCTAGAATCCTCTGTTACACACTTAGGCATTATCATCAGACTGTCTGTTCCTAAACCTTTGATATATTTAAACGAAATAGAACCTCTGGGTTGCTTCGGAAACTGCACCATTTGATGCATGCTTTAATCTAGAGACATTTCCGCAAATATTTTTTCAAATGTGCATGTATGTCCTGTGGGGTGTCGGGTAGAAAATGAACCTATTTGAACTGCAATCCATCTGGAAGTACATGTTTTTATGCAGCCTGTGTTCTATGCGTGCGTGCTAAATCTGCAGGCATGCTAATGGAATATTAATATATTCTTACTAGAAGGGCAGATTAAGGCTTGAAAGGAAACAAAAAAAGGTAAAATAAAATAGAATATAAAGGAAATAACAAAGGAAGGAAATTGGAACCAGTAGGATTGCAGGGTCTCAGCCACAACCCCCTGGGGGAAGGACAGAGGAAAAGGACTCCGTTCTTTCTTTTTATCTTGCAAGCAATTACTGGCAATTTGTTCTGGCCAGTAAAACTTCTGATATTATCATGGTTGCTGAGTAATTTATCATCAAAGTTTAATGTGAAAACAGGTGACTGTGTAATCACCAATCTCGGGACAGGAATAGAATCGTTATTATTTCTGCCTGAAGAGAGATTTTTTTTTTTCTGTCAATTGACTTAACGGCCAAAAGGCTGTTCATCATATCACCATGAATTATAAAACCTCTATTAAATATTCATAAAAGTTTTGAAATGAATGTGTGATAGAGATGAAAGCTGGGCTAATTTAAATACCTACCAGACCTGTCTTAATTACAGAGGTAAAATGAGATATAAAAATTATAGCAGCAAGGGGGGGGACTTGAAACATTTCATTCCATACATTCTAGAAAATGCCTCTGCAAGCCACCATGCACCACGCCGGGAGCTCTGATTCTAAACACCCAGTATTACTTACGTGGTGCAATCATACATACATTTCTTCTATAAAGCATAGAGTAGGACATCCTCAGGACCTAAGGTGAATAATTTTTGCTGCCTCCAAAATGTAAATAAAAATATCACTGGTCAAACATGACCACGTTCACCCACTTGGAATCATATCCTCAGCAAAGAATCATGAGGAGCTGGATGAGAGGCTCGATGCAAATAGATTCAGTGAGTGTTCATGATAATGTTGGCTTTTGTTTGGTTTTAGGTTGGACTTCTCAGCTCAGGCAACTGGCAATGCCATAGTCAAGGATGAAGCTAAATTTCTTATCCTCCTGTCTCTACCTCCTGAGTGCTGAGGTACCATATCTAGCATCTATAAGGCTGAGCTTCAACCCATGGATGCCTGCATGCTGGTGAAGGACTGGGACAGCTGAGCTACCCCCAGTATCATTTCTTCCTGTCAGGGTGGCTGACATGAGCTCTTAACATTGACACACAGGGTACGTTTCTTTTGTTTTCCCTCAAGACTTGGAAAGTCAGAGTCTCTATTACCTAGGAGATGATTTCTCTTAGAATGATAAGAAGCTCCAATTAATCCCAAGGGGACCAAACAACCCAAGTCTTCAGCAGGACCCCTGACAACATTAGCACAAGTTGCTAAACAGAGGCATTCCTTTTCCATCCCAAGTTCATGTAATAGAAAACCAATTAGAACCTTGAATGTTTGCCTTTAGGGAAATCAAACTCAACAAAAAGGTCTATAATCCTAACTACACTGGTCATTGGGACTGACTTGGATTTGGGGGGGGGTTGTATACTCAAATGGATTTCACTGAACATAGATGTGTTGACAAACATACAGATGAACAAGAATGTATGTAGTGTGGCCTAGGCTTGAATTACAAATCAGTATATTGTCAGATAAAAATCGTCAGGAACAATCATTTTAATCTGGAACAATGTGTTTCGTGTTTCTGCATTCCATTGAGGGAGTCTGGGAAACAAGAGGTTACTTGGATGCTTGCTAAAGACCCATCCAGCTCTAATCGTGTGAGGCTACAATTATGAACAGACCGATAAGAGGCTCTCTGCCTCTTAGGCCACCACCCAGGAAAATGAATTCCACTTTTAATTTCCTCTTTGGTGATAGGAAATCTTAGGACAGGCAAGGTTAAATGACCCACAGGGAACGCCAGAGCAGTTAGTTGTGAACGCAGAGCCTCAGCTCACAGCTCTGCTTTCTGTCCTGGTGCCAGGCCACTCTGGATGTTTGTTAGCAAGCCATTGGCTTTTCAGGGGGACATCGTGGATGATGCTCTTAACTTTAAAGAAATGTTCTTTTTATTCCAGAATAGCTCACACAAGCATGTCTTGCTCAAAATTTAAGGTTCTTGGCAGGCATGTAAAGTGTGTGTGTGTGTGTGTGTGTGTGTGTGTGTGTGTGTGTTGTGTGTGTGTTTATGTTGTCTTCTAAACAAAAATGAATAACATCAGTAAAATTATTAATTTGGGAAGTCATTGAGAAGTATACATCCTTTCTCCCTGAATTTCTATTCTTCTTTATTTCTTCACATTCATTTAAAATTTTGTCATTCACTTATTTTACCCATTTTTCCTTTTCTTCATCAGTATGTATGTGGGCTTCCTGAGAATCACTGAAAATTTCTTTCAGTGAAAGTAATTAACAGGTAATTCCTGATTCTCCCAGCATCTTTTTCAATCTCTGGGGTGTCGATATAACTGAACAAAGATTCTAAAAGTCCACTGTGGACAGTTAACTTCAAACAGGTTTCAAAGCCAACAATATTCCCTTAGATTTCTCCTGAGTCAATGCTATCATTCCATGAGCAAGTTCAACTACAGGCTGAGGTATGGCTCTAGATAAGTGTGCTAGAAGAGAAGAGAAGGGAGAGAAAGCATTTGGTAGGAATGAGAAGTCAGCTCAAAGATGCCATGTGGAGAGTGGCCTGACCTCTGTGATGTTTATGATTTAAGGAGTGCATAAAATAACATGTTTCATGAACATTGGTTAACTGCCAAGAGTTATAGGCCATTCCACTTTTCCATGTAGCTAATTTAGCTTTCCATGAAAATGAACTGTTTTAAAAGATATCTTTAGTTAATATTCACTCATATAACCAGTAGGGTCATAGAGTCTAATCTTATAACCAGAAGGCAAAGGTTGTTTGTTATATCCTTTGATAGTTAATTGGTAGATGCATATATAAATAGATAGATAGATTGAGAAACAGACAGACAGATAGACAGAAAATGGGGCCATTGCTCCTATAAAACTTAGCCAAAAGCAAGAGTCATTTCCCTTTTCCTGCGCAGTGTTGATTGCTTATGCCTGAGCAGTGCCTCTTCTATTTGTGGAATCGCAAATCACTAGATCTTGTTACTTGAGACCAACCTGTTTTGAACTTTTTAAGGTGGTTCCTGATATAATGTACATGTAAGCACTAGTAACGGCTGAAAATTATCAGTAAATGATGCTACTTGTCTGGTCAAGCAGAAAATGCTTGAACTTTCTGTCTAGTTTTAGTTTCTCAAAACACCATTATGAGCTAGAATAACGTTGAAATGTAATCTTCTATCCCCCATAGGCTTAAATTTTAACTCAGTAGAGTTGCTTTTTCACCGGATTCCATTGGTTAAACTATGTTACAAGTTCTACCTTTATACAAGAGCTAAAGAGTACATGGAATATTTCACTTTATGGCACCATCATATAAAACATAAGTATGAAAATATAGTTATACAGGGAACAAGAAGAATTCTGTAGAATAGTGCCAAACCAGCATCCCTGGGGGAAGATGTGGAGTACACAGAATCCTGTAGAATGAGGAGTGCTTTTTTCCATCACAGTAGCATACTTGGTAAAAGTATAATTTTCTAAAGCAGATCTACCTAGCATATTATTGACTTGTTCTGCTGAAAGAAACATGGGGACATTAAAAGATGTGTTGGCATATACAATTTCTTTTAAAATATATTTTGATAAGCACTTTTTAGTGTTGGAATCAACAACAAATTATATCTTCGTTGACTCAGCTGCGTGCATGGAAATGATATTGAAATTTTAAATTTTCTATAGGATTTATGCTGTGCTCTTGTCAAAGAAACAAAGGGTAAATTCAGTGAGGAGAAAAAAAAACTAGGTCTCATTAATAGAGACCTCTATCTAAACATTGAAGTCTTCACTAGTGCAGTGAGGTTTGTGCTAAGGTACCATTCATTCCCCCTAGAATTCCTTAAATCCCAACCAGAAAGCCGCAGTTCATCAGAAATAAATTTAGAAGTTCCTATATTTTTAAATTTGATCTGGCAAAAATTTTGATGTTTTGTGTTTAAATCTGAAAACTTTAGACATTATAACCAGAAACCCCAGAATCATCAATCTATTTACTGTAAAATGATTAAAATTTCCAAAGGTAGCTAACATTAGCAATGTTTAGAATCTATATAAAAATATATGGAGAAAATTGGCAGAGAAAACAATGAGCAACTACCAGGAAATTGTGACTTTTTTGGCAACTATGATTCCTTTCCAAAGCAGGTAATAATTACATAGGAAAAAGTCAACATTCACATCAAGCAGTTGGATAATTTGGAAATGTGACTAATGCCCAAGCTTCCTAGAAGAACCAGTAAATTTCTTGAACAATCCAAGTGTACTGGTCGACACTTATAATCCCAGATATTGGGTGATAGTGGCACTGATATCGCTACAAGGTTAAGGCTAGCCAAGACTACCAGGAAGATCTCCAGTAAATCTAGGTTATACAGAATGAGATTGAGCTTCAAAAAATTAAGTCAGCCAAGCAAAGGAACAAACAACTAAATAACCAAACAAAATTTCAATTAACTAAGCAGACAAGAAAAAATGTCTCCAAGAAGTGTGCTTCCTCAATAAAGTAAGATGTAGAAGCTACTGTATTCTGAGTATAGGCAGGGCCTGGAAAATTCATGCTTCATCATCTTGAAGCATGATGACCACTAAGGGGGAGGAGGGGAAGGTGTCTTATTCTTACAGCACTTTCCAACATATATTTAGCCCATTATATTAGGTTTCAAACAGCAGTCCATGTCCATTGTTCCTTTCATTCATGGAAACACAGCCATTGTGTTCTTCTCTTGGGACATAACTCTACAGAAACATTATTTGGTTTAGAATAACATAGTTGAAGAGTGAATATAGCAATGGATTAGTATCATATTTCTAAACAATAAGAACTCCAGTTTGTCTTCATTTTGCCAAATTCACTGGTTGAGAAAGCATTTTCTGCCTATGAACATATGTAGTTTATTATTTAAATTATACTCTGAGTATCTACTTAAAATAGTTTAGTACTGTGAGTTTTTTTTTTTAATTCATAGCTAAACCTTTGTATTACCCATGAAATTGTAAGGTATGCAGAAACACGAAGTTGCCTTGTATTGGTTCAGTTAAAGTCTATGGTCTGCTCTGAACTCACTGAGTCCATCTCATTGTAGAACAATGCAGAAGAAGTCGATACATCTTGCCACATTTACACACCCCTCTCCTTATGTTTATCATCCTGAAGATGGTTCAGTTATTCAAGTGTTTGCTGTAAAACTATGAAGACCTGAATTTGGATCCCTAGTACCCACATAACCTTTAGGCTCAGTTATGTAGACATGCTGACAGTGACCTCAGATTAAGATGAGAAACTGTCTCGAAGAATAAATGCATGGCAAGAGCAAACTCTGGCTTCTGGCCTGATCTGGGTATTCATTGTCAGTTACACATGTATACACATGTGCATACAGACTAATAAAACACAACAAAAATAAAAGTTTAATTTCAAATTTAGAGCCTTTTTATTTGGTTATGTTGACTACTCTTTTGTTCTAGAAAAAATGTTTTGCTGTGGGCTTGATAACATCATGATCTGAATGATATTCATTCCTGTACTGGCAACCACTGATACTTATTGTTTATTGCTTCCTCAAGTCTTACCTATAGGTGACATGTTGGAGCTCTCCCTGAATCAAACCTTTTCCTTCATAAATATTGTTTTTTTTTTTTTTTTTTTTGGAAACAGGCTATATATAACTATATAGCCCGAGCTGACTTGGGACTTACTATGTAGATGAGGATGGTCTCCAACTCAGAGAGATCCTCCTGCCTTTGCCTCAAAAGTACAGGGATTAAAGGCATGCAACACCACTGCCCATTTTCTAGCATTATAGGATGGTAGAGAACAATCACTCCAATTGTTTTATTGAACACACCTAACACCAGCCTCTATACTTCTCTACTTTTCAACCCCCAACTTCACTCCATAGAAATGTGTAGGTCCACGTCTTTAAGATTCTGGGACGTGATGGTTATCTGCCTACATTAATTTACTAATTTCATGTATTCTGATTTATATTTCTTCTTTGAAAAATGGAGATTTCACTTTCTCATTGTTCCTGCTCATTGCATCTAATATTCTCAAAAGAGAACAACTGAAAATTGTTATTGAATAACATTTATCATTTAATTTATTTATATTGGTAAACAGTATAGAGAGGAGTTGTGTACTGTATTCTGTTTGGACCATTTCATTTTATGAAAGTCATTGATTACCCCATTTTCCTTTGTTGTTCTCTTAGCTTTATACATTCCTTGAATATCTATTTTCTTACAAACTCTTAAGGATAGTTAAAGAGAATATATATCAGTGTTGTCTCCTTAAAAAAGCAGTGTTCGACTTAAAGCCTTGGTTCTCATTGCCTCTTGTGGCTGAAAATATAACAATGAGGCTGGACTTCTTGTAATAATACTTCTTTAAACCAAAGTCAACTAAACAAAACTATGTAGATTGGCCACTAAAATGATATTTCTAAAAAGGCTAAGATACACGACCAATTATTTTGTGTGGCTAACACATGCAATATCCATTGTTTCTATTTGGAGATATAAATTGTTATAATTAGTTTCATAAAGAGTTCACTTTTAAAACACATTTCAAATTTAATGGCTTATGATGCTTATGACAATGATATTGACAGAATTAGTAATACTGGAAATGCCACATTAATAGGAGCTTCATGACTTTGAGTTTCTTAATTGCAATGTTTTCTGTAAAGTCCCATTTATTGTAATAAGAGCAAAATATGAGTATATATGTAGTTATCTACTGAGAGTGGATTGCATCATCTTTCCTTCCAGGAGAAGGAACAATGGGATCATTGTAGAGAGTAGAAGCTCTGTTGGTTTTATTGGAGAAACAAATAAACACATGATAATTACCGCCATCAACCCTGACTGAAACTGAGCCGCCCACTGCCTCTAGCTTAGCTGTGACATAAGAAGGAGCAGGGAAATTAGCTAATGTCTTAGAGATAGAAACATCTTAAAAATACACATGTGAAGATCAAGCCACCTTGAACTATAAATGTTACTTCTAATATAGGGAGTTGCCAGGGAAGATGTGAGAAGGGCAGACACGTGGAACCAAAGCAGAGGGAACTAGCCACATGGCAGAATGGAGATTCGTATAAATAGGTTATTTCAAATTGTTAACCAGATAGGATGGTGCGGCCTAGGTATTTATAAATATATTCTGTGTCTGAGTCATTATTCTAGGGAGTGGGAACTGGGAGGAAAACAGCATATTATATTTGTGTGTTAAATATTTACATACATTATAAAGTAGACAAACTAATTAGCACCTATTTTAGATGTCCATGAGCAATTCACTTTTTTGTAATCTGGGTTCTTTGAATTTCTATTTGTTTATTTGTTTGTTTATTACTTATTTACTGTATATCCTACATACTGTCCCCTCCCAGTAATCCTCTCCCATAACTCTTACCCCCAAACTCCTCCCCTTCTTCTCTGAGTGGGTGGGGGACTCGCACCATGGTGAGAGAACAGATCTAGGGTTCAGACTCCATCCTAGAGAACCTGACCTCAGGTTTAACTCTCTAGCACTAGTTTCCAGGTTACTGAAAACAAACAAACAAACAAAACAACGAGAACAACAACAACAACAAACCCTGCACCTCCAGGTTATAAGTCTGCCCCTAGCATTTCACTTCCTAGCAACCACCAATCGGGAGGAAAGCACAAGTTTATAAGGTTTAGCTCCTAGCAACAGCCAATTATGTTAAAGCGCAACAACCTTCCAAAATATCCCCCAACCAGATGCGTGCCAGCCTAGAAATCCCCTCTTTTGCTAGCCATTTCCTATAAAACCTTGTCCTGCTGATAAGAGCTTGGGACCTCACCTCCCATCCTGCTACATCAAAGATGATGGTGTGGCCCAAGCAAGCTTTAATAAAGAGATATCCGTGTGATTGCATAGGGGTCAGCTCCTTGGTGGTCCTTTGGGTTTTGTCAATGCTAAATGGGCACAACACTGGCACATCAAGTTTCAGAAAGGCTGGGTGTATAATCTCACACTGTGGCCAGACAAGGCAGCACAGCTAGAAGAATACATCCAACATTTTTTGGGATAGCCCTCCTGTTCCATTTGTTAGGTTCCCACATGAATACCAAGTTGCACATCTGCTACAAATGTGTAGGGAGGCCTATGTCCAGCCTATGTATGCTCTTTTGTTGTTGGTTCATGCTCTGATAGACTCAAGGGTCCAGGTTAGTTAAGCCTGTTGGTTTTCCTGTGAAGTTCCTATACCCACGGGGGTCCTCATTCATTCCTTCCATATTTCCATAGGAGTCCCCAAGGCCCATCCACTGTTTGGCTGTGGGTTGCTGCCTCTGTCTGAGTCAGCTGCAGGGTGGAGAGTTTCAAAGCACAGCCATGTTAGATTTCTGTCTGCAAGCATATCAGAGTATCATTTATAGTTTCAGGGATTGGGGCATTTCATGGAATGGATCATTTATTGATTGGGCATTCCCTCAGTCTATGCTCCATCCCCTTACCCCATGCCTGTGGTTTTTTCTAGACAGGATAAATTTTGGGTCTACAGTATTGTGGATGGGTTGGTGTCCCTATCACAACATTGGGGTTCCTACCTGGCTGACCTCTTCAGATTCCATATCCCCAACGCTGTCACCCCCTTTGATTCTTGGGTGCCTCCCTTGTCCCAGGTCTCTGTTTCATTCTGGAGATGCCCAGCCAATGTCCTGACCCATCAGTTGCAGTTTTTTGTTCATTCTCATGGCCATCTGGCTAACCTTCCTGTCTTCCCCAACACCTGATTCTGAACCCCCATTTCCCTCCCCATCTCCTCTCTCACTCAGGTTTCTCCCTCTGTCTGCCTCTTATGACTATTTTATTTCCCATTATAAGTGATATTCAAGCATCATCACTTGTGCTTTCCTCCTTATTTAGCTTCTTTGGGTCTGTGATATGTATCATGGGTATTGTGAAGATGGTTTCTTGTTTCCATTGTATGTTTTTGGCTTATTTATCAAAATTCAAGGGTCCATAGATTTGGGGTTATCTGTGGGTCTTCAATTCCATTTCATTGATCAACATGTCTGTTTCTGTACCAATAGCATGCAGTTTTTCTCACTATTGCTCTGAATTCCTGCTTGAAGTCAGAGATGGTGGTTCCTCCCAAAGTTCATTTTTTTGTTCCAAATTGTTTTTCCTGTTTTGTTGTTGTTGTTGTTATTGTTATTGTTTGTTTTGTTTTGTTTGTTTGTTTTTCCATATGAAGTTGAGAATTGCTCTTTAGAGGTACAGAAAATGTAGTGATGGAATTTTGATGGAGATTGCGTTGAATATGCAGATTGATTGCATAAATGGCCATTTTCCCTCTGCTAATCCTACATATCCATGAGCATGGGAGATCTTTTCATCTTTCACTATCTTCTTCAATTTCTTTCATCTGGACCTGAAATCCTTGTCATGTAGATCTTTTACTGCCTTGGTTAGAGTTACCCTGATAATTTATTTTCATAGCTATTATAAAGGGTGTTGTTTCCGTAACTTCTTTCTAAGCCTTTTTATCATTTGTATAAAGGATGGCTATTGTTTTCTTTGAGTTAATTTTGGACCCCACTACTATGAGGAAGGTATTTATTAGTTGTAGGAGTTCTCTTGTAGCATCTCCTTCTCTTATTTAATTATATTTTATTGTGTATGTTTAACAGATTATTTTGTTTCCCCTTTAAAAACCTGAACCTATTTAATTATATTTCCCCATTTCCTTGTATTTCTTTTTATTTTTCTTTTTTCTTTTCATTTTTTTAACTGAAACTCTGGATATCTTTATTTTTTTTCTTTTTCTTTCTTTTTTGGATATTTTCTGTATTTATATTTCAAATGTTATTCTCTGTCCAGGATCCCCCTCTTTCCCATCCCTACTCCTCCTGCTTCTATTAGGATGCTCCCCCTCCAACCCACTCACTCCTGTACTTCCAGGCTGGCATTCCCCTACACTGGGGAATTGAGCCTTCATACAGCCAAGAGCTTCTCCTCATATTGATGCCAGACAATGCCGTTCTTTGCTACATATGAGGCTGGAGCCATGGGTCCCTCATTGTGTCCACTTTGGTTGGTGGTTTAGACCATGGGAGCTCTGGAGGGGTCTGGTTGGTTGATATTGCTGTTCTTCCTATGAGGTTGCAAACACCTTCAGCTCCTTCAGTCCTTTCTTTAGTTCCTCTGCTGGGGTCACCATGCTCAGTCTGATGGTGAGCTGCAAGTGTACTTCTCTACATCAGTAAGGCTCTGGCAGAGCCTCTCAGGAGATATCCATAACAGGCTCCTATAAGCACACACTTCTTGGTCTCAGCACTATTGTTTGGGTTTCCTGTTTGTATATGGACAGATCCCCAGGTGGGGAAGTCTTTGGATGACCTTAACTTCAGTCTCTGTTCCACTCTTTGTCCCTGTATTTCTTTTAGGCAGGGTCACTTCTGGGTTAAGATTGCGAGAAGGTGGGTGGCCCCAACCCCTAACTGGGGAATTTACCTAATTTCTAGATATGGTCTCAACCGATTCTCCCTCCCCTTTGTTGGTGGTTTCAGCTAATCTCATCCCTGTTGGGTCCTGGGAGGATCTTGCTTTCCTGTTATCTGGGACTTGCTGATAGCTATGCCCAGTTCACCACTCCCCATTGCTACAAACCTCTGTTCAAATTCTAGACCCTTTGTTTATCATCCCCTTCTCCTCTCATATCTGATCCTGCTTCCCCTTTTTCCCTCCCACTCCTCTCTTCCTCCCAAGTCCCTCCTACAATCTACCTCCACTATGTATTTTGTTCACCCTTCTAAGAAGGACTGAAGCATCCACATTTTGGTCTTCCTTCTTTTTGAGTTTCATATGGTCTGTGAATTGTAACTTGGGTATTCTGAGCTTTGGGGCTAATATCCACTTACCAATGAATGCATACCATGTGGGGTTTGTGTGTGTGTGTGTGTGTGTGTGTGTGTGTGTGTGTGTGTGTGAGACTAGGTTACCTCACTCAGGATGATATTTTGTAGTTCTATCTATTTGCTTAATAATTTCATGAAGTCATTGTTTTTGATAGCTGAGTAGTACTCCATCGTGTAGATGTACCACAAGTTTTGTAGACATTAGTCTGTTGAAGGATATCTGGGTTTTTTCCAGCTTCAACTTCTAGCTCTTATAAATAAGGCTGCTATGAACATAGTAGAGCATGTATCCTTGTTATATGTTGGAAGATCTTTTAGATATATGCCCAAGAGTGATATACCTGGGTCCTCAGGTAGTACTATGTCCCATTTTCTGAGGAACCTCCAGACTGATTTCCAGTGGTTGTACCAGCTTGGAAAACCTGTAAGAATGGAGTAGCATTCCTCTTTCTCCACATCCTCACCAACATCTGCTGTCACCTGAATTTTTTAATCTTAGCAATTCTGACTGGTCTGATGTGGAATCTCAGAGTTGTTTTGATTTGCATTTCCCTGATGACTAAGGATGTTAAACATTTCTTTAAGTGCTTCTTGGCTATTTGATATTTCTCAGTTGAAAATTTTTGTTTAGCTCTGTACCCCATTTCTAATAGGCTTATTTGATTCTCTGGAGTCTAACTTCTTGAGTTCTTTGTATATATTGGATATTCACACTCCATTGCAATAGGATTGGTAAAGATCTTTTCCCAATCTGTTTATTGCCGTTTTGTCCTAATTACAGCGTCTTTGACCTTACAAAAGCTTTGCAGTTTTATGAGGTCCCATTTGTCGATTCTTGATTGTAGCATAAGCCATTGTTGTTCTTTTCAGGAAAATTTCCCCTATGTCCCAGTGTTCCAGGCTTTTCCCCACTTTCTCTTTTATTAGTTTCAGTATGGAGGTCCTTGATCCACTTGAACTTGAGCTTAATACGAGGATATATGAATAGATCAATTTGTTTTCTTCTACATGATGACCTCCAGTTGAACCAGCACCATTTTTTGAAAATGCTATCTTTTCTCCACTGGATGCTTTTAGCTACTTTGTCAAAGACCATAGGTATGTGGGTTCATTTCTTGGCCTTCAATTCATTCCACTGATCTACTTGCCTGTCTCTGTACCAATACCAGGCAAATTTTTTTTACCACGTTTGCTGTGTAATACAGCTTGAGGTCAGGGATGGTGATTTTTCTCAAAAGTTCTTTTATTGTTGTTAATAGTTTTCACTATCCTGGGATTTTTGTTATCACAAATGAATTTGCAAATTGTTCTGTGTAACTTTATGAAGAATTGAGTTGGAATTTTGATGGGACTGCATTGAATTTGCTTTTGGCAAGATGGCCATTTTTACAATATTGATCCTGCCAATTCATGGACATGGGAGATCTTTCCATCTTCTGAGGTATTTGATATCTTTCTTCAGACACTTGAAGTTCTTGTCATACAGATCTTTCACTTGTTTGGTTGGAGTCACACCAAGGTATTCTATAGTATTTTTGATTATTGTGAAGGTATCATTTCCAAGACCAGTTCTCTTCGGACTGGGTTTGGGTATGGAGGGTTGTGGAACAGCCTTAGCACCGGGGTCCAAATGGAGACTGGAAGCCCCTATATTTCTTTAAGAGATCTATTCATTTCCTCTTTAAAGGACTCTATCATCTTTATAAGGTTGGATTTAAGGTCATTTTCTTGTGTTTCAGTTGTGCAAGCATATCCAGGGTTGGCTATAGTAGTGTAGCTGTGCTCTGACTGTGTCATATTGTCCTTGCTTTGGTTGGTTATATTTTTAAGGGTCTTCATCCATCTGGATGGCTTTGGTCTCTGGATGTTCCTGTTGTTGTAGGTATTGGGAGGGGAATTAACTTCAATGGTCCTGGTGTGTCAGGCTTCTAAGGGATATCACTGAGCTGAATGGTTCCAGATATGCATGTCTGTGTGTCTCAAGAGATTCAGGTATGATGGTGGTAGGCAGAGAGGTGGCAGGTGAACGGATGTATGCCTGTATGGCAGGATACTTAGAGCAACTTGATGTGTCCAGAGGACTTAGCAAGCAGAGAAGATGAGTGGGGAAGGGAAACTTACCTTTGTATTTCAGGCTCAGCACATCTGATGAAGGTGGGACAAGATGTGGTAGGAAACTAGCGGTCCCCCTGGAATAATAGGCTGCTCAGGGCAGCTTCTTTGAATTTCTTTATGACCTGATTTTGGTGGGACCAAAGCCCATCTACTTAAATGTAGAACATTTGTTTAATTATGTACGAAGGCCTCTCCAGATTTATAGCCATCCATGCCTTTAATCTTCCAAGAAGGCTCGGAAGAGGATGGACTGTACCAACAGAGACAGTTGAGTTCCTATGAACTTTACTCCTAGCAGTAGTCAATGATGTGATCAGCATTAGCATTTATTAGTTAGAGACTCCATTGTGTTCCTTTGTGGTATGGCATTTAACAAGAGGAATTTATCTTATAGTTACAATTTAGCTTACAAAATGAAAAAGAAACTTATATAAGACATGTGATCTGGTTCAGCCTGGGAGGATTATGTTTTACCGCAAGGATGAATGTTTACAAGGAAGTCTTTTTGGAAACATGGTGGTGAATATCACGAGAAGACTTAAGCAGAATTTGGCAACTCTGCCTAGAAGAATAAAGTAGAATGATAAAATAGCATTTGAATCATTGAAGAAAAATACAGTTCCTTAGTAGCAAATGCCAAGTGAATGGTTCACCAAAGAGAAATGATAAGGGTAAGATAATCCAAAGTGTCTGTTATTAGAAGAAAGAAAGACTGGCTTGTGGGGCAGGAATGGAGGAGGAGAGCTAAGGCTGGATCTCACATGCAAGCAGAACTTCCATGCACTGAAAGGAGAAAGAACATTTCCCAGCCAAGGATTAGAAGCTATCATTTGAGAAGAAATTGCAACAGAGGAAGGAAACAATGTAGTAAGTGTTTGGGGTTTAGCTTTTAGTCTCCCATTTATTCCTTGAGAATGCTGGTTAGGACCTAAAGTACAGGTGCTAACCCAAACATAAGAAAATATTGTGGTTCTGTCTAGTTTGAGTTAATCTATGATTCACAGAAAATTCCCTGTTCTTTTTGCTTACTCTTTCCAGACTGAGGACTGTACCACTCATCCCCAGCCTGCACACCTGAATCCATGCATGGAAAATATAATGAGAGAATTTTAAATGACTTATTAAGGCTGGAGTCAGGAAGTCTGCTTTTCTCAAAAGTGGCAGTCTTAAGTTGATGAGATATGGGTAGGTAAAAATTTTCCCCTGCCTTTGGAATATTTGATACATGAGATTTCCTTAAAACAAATATTACCTTTGATGAAAAAAGCCACATATTAGAAATATCTTTACTGTAAATTTGCCATTAAGTTTCTTCTCTCTCTTTTTTTTTAAAATTTGTGATAGAAGGTACAAGTCTCTTCTCTTCTGTATCCACTCTACCATTCATAGCAATAAGATAGCTCTCATTCTTTGAATAGATATTAGGTACATAGGGTCATGTAAGGGATATAAAATATATTTTAAAAATCTGCCTTCAATCAAACGTGGACCACTAGCTTATATAATTAGTTATGGGGTAAAATGTGAGACATATACAGAGATGCCTTATCAGAGTTCAGAAAAAGGGGAAAGGGTCCATTCTATATTAGGAGGTAAGGCAAAACACTACAAAAATGATTTTATTGTAAATACTTTATGTTGGATGAAATCGAAACATACAATATGGTAGTGCAACTGAATTTTACACATATGTGATAAAAATAGGCAATGAGTTTGTAATAATTAAATGTTAAAGCTCCTGTTTAGTAGAAAGCATCCACGATGTGTCAATCTCTGTGACATATGCTTTTTATATATATCCATTTGCTTCCCACAAGGAATCCATGAATACAAAGTAATACTGCATTATGTTCATTACTCTTTATATCTTGAGCCTGATGCTGCTTTGTCTACATTAGGCATAGATCTAAGTTTCTTCCCCAGATGATTGCCCTAAATGCCTTATAATTCTATTGTCTTATGCTTTCTAATCAATTCAGAATGCCAAAGACCTACAATAATTTGTATCAATAAAAACAAGAGGTCACCTGTAGGTATGTAGTAATACAATGATCAACTTTTAAAGTATTTAAGTAAAGATTATTTTCTGCTCCTCGAGATCATGAATAATAGTGCATGTCATTTGCTAATTGAAACTTGGGCTGACCAGGGAGGCCCATTAAGTCAAGGCCCATACCCATTGAGGTATACAATAGAAAGAAAGGAAATGGATCAGCCTAGTATGAAGAATACTTCCAGAGGGTAAAAATACCAACCTGTGGTTTACATCTATGAAAGCATGAGACCTGTAGCAGCTCCATTCTTCAACATAATTTAAATAATGGCATCCTTGTGAGGTGTATGCTGGGATGATCTCCCATATTTAAAATAGATAAACTGTGTCATAAATGGCTCTAGATACATACTTGAAGGCACATGGCAAATGTTAAAGCCAAAATTTTTACCAAGGGCATGTGACTCCAGAAGATACTGTTATATAAATTAAATTAATCTACTCATGAAGTAGATATATACAATACTCTTCTGGTGAGGACAAAGAAATTCCATAGACTCTGTCTGTGGTAAATCTGAATTAAAACTAAAAATTCTTTGCTTTTCAACGAAATATAAGTAGTGATTCCATGGTGCTAGCTGATGCTATGGAGATTTTGTGGGAGATTCTATAAAATAATTGGTTTGTTGAATCTTAACTGAAATGCAACAAGGCCTTTTCTATTTTATCACTTTTGAAACATTCAGATATAGTAACATTTATTCATATGTGCATTGATGTCCAAAATAGTCATTTTCTGAACATTATCCACTGAACTTTGTTATATTTTAATAAATGTATCTACGGCTCATGAATAAAATGTCACCAGCACTCCAGAAGCCCAACATTTAGTAATCATTATCAGAAACTCACAGTTCTTAAATGCTGTTCAAATCCACTTAGTTTGTTGAAGGGCTGCTATTATTAACCTACCTGGCTAAGGAGCATGAACATGGACCTACTACAATTTCACCTTGGATAGAAGTACTGACAGAGTCTGACTAGTGTCAGTACTAAAACTCTGGAACCCACTAGTAGAAAATATGACTGGTAATATCTTCTAATATTTAGTTTTTTCAACCAAAATTAACTTTGAAAAAGAACAGTTCTTTAGTATCCCAACACTAATGTTTGTACAATTGTAGAATACTGTGCATACACATAAGAAAATGGACATAGTTATATGTGATAACATATTATGAACACAGGATGCGCACATACAGATATATACTATAGAATATTATGTATACATATAAAGATAACATTTGCACAAATTTATTATAAATTATATGTACCTGCATATATAAGACAGAACATTATACATACACACAAGCACACCTATATGTTATGAGAATATTATGCATACAATTACACACATGCATAAGTATGATATTATACATAAAAGCATGCATACATGTACTTATGAAACAGAATATAAGCACACACGTATACATATATGATGAAAATTTTTCACATACAAAACATTGGAAATTATTAATTATTATCCTTAAAGTCATTACACCAAATTACCATTTAAAAGAATGGCAAACCATGTATGATTCAGTTAGTGATCAGATCATTCAAATAATAGAGTACTAATTGCTTGGGCTTAGGCAAATAGGACAATGTGTAAAGTCCTTCCAATATGTTCTGGAGATGCTGAAGACTGAGTCTGAATGCAGGACTTTGCATTGCCCTTCCACTGAACCTCATCTCTAGACAATTTAGGAGGCAAGATGCATTTTGGTTTTGCCTGCTAAATCGTTTTGTTCTCTTTCTTTTTTCTCTTTCTTTCTTTGTTTCTTTGTTTCTTTCTTTCTTTCTTTCTTTTTTTCTCTTCACCTCTCTTTCTTTTTTGCTTGTTTTTTTTTTTTTGAGATTGCATTGTAGTTAAAACATTTCCCCCTCATTTTCTTCCCTCCAAACCCTCAGATACATCTGAGAATATATATATATATTCTCAAATATGACCTATTGAGTTGATATAATTTTACTTGTGTCTCTGTTTTCTAGGCTGACAGTTTGGCACTGGAAAATCAATTGGTGTGCTCTTCCCTGGGGCCCACCTATTCCACTCCCAGGTTTACTCAGTTTCTTACAGGATTTTAGGGTCTTTGTTTTGCTTTGTTTTGTTTTGTTTGTATGCTTGTTTGTTGTTTTAGGATTGAGATGATAGACCATTACCACATTCAGTTTGGCAAGTTCTTTGGTCTGCCGTGTCCCCTTCATGATTGGGGTAGTCATGTTAATGATAATGTAATGGGTATAGTTATTAATGTTAGTAAGATGTACAATATCACAGCAAACTTCTTGATCCTCTAGCTCATTGTCTTTTCTCCTCAAATTCTGCAATGCATTCTGGACCTTAGGTTTTGGAGTGTTTGTTAGATGTAGGACTGGGCTCCACATATCTGTATATTGATTCTCTCTCTCCTCTTCTCCTCTTCTCCCTCCTCCTTCTACCCCCTCCCGCTCTTCCACTCTCCCCCCTTCCCACTCTCGTTTCTCCCTCTCCCTAACCCCCCCCTGTCTCTACCACCTCTTCTCTCTGTCTCTGTATGGTTTTGTAGGGATCACCATTTGTTATAAAGAAAATGTTCCTTGGTGAGATGTGAAAGGTACACTTATCTGTAGGGATAAGGACAAGTTTACACATTGTTGTTGGTGATTGTGTTGGTTTATCACATTACGGACTGTAGAAACTCCTTCAAAAATCACTTCACTAGTATCAATCAGTTCCCTAGGTTTCCAGTACCAGGCATAATCCTCTTCTTTTTGATGTCCCGTTGGGAATGTTCAGGTCAGTTCCAGCTCAGTGAACTCTGGGCACTGTTTCTGAAGTGAAGTGAATGGTGTTTTTAGCACTAAGGACCTATGTTTTTTCTCTAGGAAGTAACCAAGAGCAACAGCAATAAGCTGAATGTTTTGGCAGTTTCTTGGACATCTCTGGCCAATGACTGAAAACAGAAGGCCTCTCATTCCATGTTTACTATCATTGCTTTACTGTTTGTTTTCAGTGGTCTTTGGATATACATATACATACATATATATAATGCTATAAGAATATTTAATGTTATGATTATAATATGGTGACAACACTTTTAGTCATCTATATTTTTATTTCATCTTTTTCTGTAATTAGTGTCTACTTCCTGCTTCTCTAAGGAGCACTGTTTTCCCTATATAACCCTGTTAAATCAGTTGTATCCTTCTATTTTCCTTTAACTCCTTCTCCTTGCTTAGGAGACCGTGATTTTCCACTTTTTCCTGTCATATCATGTGTATCCTAATATTTGTCACTGTCTATTTACCTAGAAGAAAACAACTATTTGCCTCAACCCATTTAATTTTCAACTTACTAGCATCAATGGCTTCATTATAATAACTGTGAAAGGACCTTGAATGAGAAAAAATATGAGCTGAAAAATTATGAAAACTGTTATGTGTCTATTCATAGGCCCAAATGCTGATCCAGAAAGCCAAAATTATGCTGGGAGTCTATGAGTTGATAAAATTCCTTCTCTGGTTGAGCCATAGAGGCATTGTAAAGGCAAATTATTATATTAATGATGGCCCCGTTAAAAAACTCAGCTTATTTGCATATTTTTTTTATTTTTCAGTGATTCTTGGCAACGGCCCCTTCAGCTCTGGTATCCCATGTTCAGGGCTGGTTGGTTATGAACTAAGAAACTGTGTTACTAACCTTGTGGAAACTTAACTCATAATCATTTCCTAGTTGTCTCCAGGGAGACCAAAATATCCATTTAGATCAGATGAAATCATCAACATTTGGTGATGGCTGACGAAAAATTTCTTTTGAAACAAGTGAGTACAGAAAGAAGAGGAATATTTGAAAATCAAATTGACTGTCGATTTAGTAGGAGAGATGCTGTCCCTCACACCAACCCTGACCTCAAGCCAATTCTTTGGGGAACTGAGAGAATAAATTACTGAGATGTGATTTGAGAAGTGATATCCCAGGTGAACCAAGAAGCCTTTGCAATTAGAATGCCATTTGCATGCTTAACAGTATCACTGCAGCCCCAGTACCACTCTCTCTGGAGCCACAGTAGAGAAAGTCATCCGAATAAGCATGGGTTATTATTTTTTAAAAGGAAAGCTGAAGAGCATTTACTTAGTCCTTAGTGGTGTAGCAGGCAATATAAATGAAAAATTGGAAACATAACTTTCATGCCCTGATACTATCAGGGAAATGAAGATATTAATTTACAGGCAGAGAGAGAATGAAACAGAAACAGATTCTGTTTTTTTTTCATTTAATAGCTGAGATCGAGATGTTTTCCCAATGAAAAAGTAAACTAAATAGCATTTGTGTGGGCTAATTATTAACTCCGTGTAGATGGTATTGTTTTGCACTGTGCATTCACGAGCCCCTAATCGGGAGTGGGGTATGGAAAATAACTAAGAAGCCAGCACTCTGCTTGATAGTTTCTTATTCTAATTTTGAAGCATGGCTGATCAAACCAAGAGTCACTTATGGAATTCCTATACGGAATCCTAACTCCAATGGTCATTATGATTAAGTGACACAGCATTAATCACAATGGAAGCCATATTGAAATAAAAATTTGTTGAGCAAAGTTCTCAAATCCACAAATTCATTCCTAGCCTTCTGATGTCAATGTGAGCTGTGAAACTGATTTTGAGCACGCAGCCTCTACAGCTTTAAATCCTGTTTATTTCAATAACACTCCATAGCAAAAGCCCACCTAATACTGCTTAGCTCAGTCTTTCCTTGGTTCTTCTAAACCCTCAGCACAAAAGGTACATTAAGAGATGCAAGACATAAAGCCATGCTGCGATGGAAAGACAAACTGGCCATTGCTGATGTTTTTCAGAGATGAAGGTCACCCTTGTACTTTCAACTCCAGAAGCGCTAAGGAAGAATCAATCTTTAAAACCTTAAGAAAACATGTTCTCTGAAATAAGGCGAATCTCTTCCATATTTAGTCAATGCAGAACCTCATCCTGACCCACTTTATATAGTATTTCTGCTCCTTTTAACTGAGGAGATAGAATCATAGAATCATAGAAAATACTGTTATATGACATTATATCTACTCACCAAACTCAATGGCCTTTCATATACAAATTCAGTCTTGGACTTCCTTTTGTCAGTCACTTTTAAGCTTTGAATGCTAGACTACTCAGACATTAACACTTAGCCATTTGTTTAGTCAAGGTAGTATATGTGTGTGCATATGGAGGTGTAGGTCCTTTAAGAGTCCTCAGAAAACATACAGTAGACAACTGACTTAGAGTCAGAAGACTGAAAGTGCACACAGGTCAAATTGAAAGAGAAAATAATATTAATACATACTAGTCAATCACAGAAATGCATGGCTATAGGGTTCATTAAATTCAGATAAAAATTGGATGAATTCTTAACCACTATTGGTAGGAATGTTAACCCTGCAGAAAAGGGATTTTGAAGAAGTTTTATGGAGAAAGAAAGTGGTTATATTGGAATTGGTATATCACAGGCAGAAATAAGGGTGGGTACGAATAGATTCTAATTCTATTCCATTACAATATTTTATTCAAATAGCTCACATGCTCCCTTACATTATTGCCAAATGTCTCCCAGAGCATCACAAAATGTGGTATTTCATTCTTTGCTGGTTCTGACATGAATAAATTTGAACTTTAAATTTTTTTCCACAAAGATAAGGGGTCTGCCCCACTATGAGACTCTAAGCCAATTGCTTATTCATTCTGAACTTAAACATTTTTTCATGCGAAGTGAGAGTGCTGTAACAATTTTAGTTTGTATATGTGAAAATGAGGCCATTGTACGTGAGCACACAAAGACAGCATTTCATGAATGTAGACTCTTTAACTGCTTTACCAGGGTATGGAAGAGCAGGGACAATAGTGGAATAACTCACATTGATATCAAAAGACCTTGGTGCTACATGCAGTTCTTCATATGGTGTGGCCTTTAATAAGCCAGCAAGGCTGAGTAGGAGTTCATGACTAAAAAAGGAAAAGTTAACTCTACACGACTATGTGAATACATTCAGGAAGATACATGGCAGATTGCTCAGTAAGGAAATGGTTGCTGATAATGGAAGGGCTTCTTTCATAATCTGTGTGAAATTTTGACTGAGGCCCTTATTTTGGGAACTTTTTCTACAAATTATAATTAAATAGCAGTGGGACTCCTATTTAATATTCAAAAACAAGCACCTTACCCTGAAGGACAATATCTATCATTTCTCAGTGTGTACCACACTAGCACTATTCTCATGAGAAAGATAAGCACTGCTCATATTTGAAGGTCCCATAACTCTCATACGTCACCCCATGAGGAAAGGGAAATCCCAGCCCAGGTTTCTTGGGGATCCTCTTGACATCTTCTGTAAAGTAAATTGTTTATTGTATCCAGACCAGTTTTAGTATTACAGCATTACCTTGTCAGGAACTGGCCCATCTGAGTACCTGTAATTAATTACACCTTATATATTTCATGGAATTCCCACTTGGTCTCTCAGAGTATAAAAACCATATACAAACAGGTAAAAGAACCTCATTAACTTTTTAATGGTAGCCTGCTTATATAGCTCAACTGTTAGTCTAACTTATCATCAAAATGGACAGTAACAGGAAAAACAGGATTTGGGTAGAAGGTGATTTCTTAAGAGGTGATTATATAAATGGCTCTAACTCTTGAAATAATTGCATGGCTTTTCTAGTTGACTACTTGAAGTATGAAAAGAACTTCTTATTGATTGTGAAAAACCTAAGCTTAGGAAGCTCATTAAATTTCTTACTAAGTCTACTATTTTTTTTAAGTCTAGTATTTTTTTTCTTGGTAATAAACTTAATTATAAAAACCTGCAAATAAAAACATGAAAGACTGAAAATTAAAAGAATCCAAGTCTGTACAACTTAATGAAATGACAGACATGACATAGACTTAAGATTGATACTTGGAACCAATCAAAATGAAAACATTCTTGACATAAACAAAACTCATATCTTCCGTCCTAATGAGTGTAAACTACTTGCATTTTAGTTATTTTGTTTATTTAATTTCAAATGTTATCCCCCTTTCTGGTTTCATCTCTGAAAAAAAACCCATCCTACCCTCTTATCCCATCCCATGAGGGTGTTTCCCCATCCACTCACTCACTCCAAACCCACTTCAGCTTCTCCTGTGACATCATGGACCAACGGTCTCCACTCCCTTTAATGCCAGACAAGGCTATCCTCTGCTACATATGCAGCTAGAGCCATGGGTCCCCTCCATGTGTACTGTGGTTGATGATTTAGTCCCTGGGAACTCAGAGAGGTCTGGCAGATTGATATTGTTGTTCTTCCTATAAGGTTACAAACCCCTTCAGCTCTTTCAGTCCTTTCTCTAACTCCTCCATTGGAGTCATGGTGCTCAGTCTGCTTGCTAGCTGCAAGCATTCTCAGCTGTATCAGTAAGGATCTGGCAGAGCCTCTCAGGAGACATCCACAACAGGCTCCTGTAAGCAAGCACTTCCTGGCATCAGCAATAGTGACTGGATTTGGTGTATGCGTATGGAATGGATCCCGAGATGAGGCAGTCTCTGAATGACCTTTCCTTCAATCTCTGATCTACTCTTTGTTCCTGAATTTCTTTTCGACCAGAGAAATTCTGGGTTAAAATTTTGAGAAGAGTGGGTGGCCCCATCCCCGAACCGGAAGCCTTGCCTAAACTCTGGATATGATCTCTCCAGGTTCTCCCTCCCCTTTTTAGGGTGTTTCAGCTAATCTCATCCCTAATGGTCCTGGGAACCTCTTGCTTTCCTGGCATCTGGGACATGTTGGTGGCTACGTTCAGTTCTCCATCCCCCATTGATACATACCTCAGTTCAAATTCCCGACCCTCTGAATATCATCCCCTTTTCCTTCCACACATGATTCTACCCCCCTTTTCCTCTCCACCTCCTCTGTTCCTCCCTCTACCTCCTATGAGTATTTTGTTTCCCATTCTAAATAGGACTGAGACATCCACACTTTGGTTTTTCTTCTTCTTGACCTCCATGTGGTTTGTAAATTAAATATCATTGATACTCTGAGCTTTATTCCTAATATCCACTTATCAGTGAGTATATACCATGTGTGTTCTTTTGTGACTGGGTTGCCTCACTCAGAATGATATTCCTAGTTCCATCCATTTGTCTAAGAATTTCATATAGTCATTGTTTTAATAGCTGAGTAGTACTCCATTGTATAAGTGTTCCACAATTTCTGTATCCATTCCTCTGTTGAGAGACATCTGGGTTGTTTCCAACTTCTGGCTATCATAAATGAGGCTGTTATGAACAAAGTTGTGCATGTGTCCTTGTTATATGTTGGAGCATCTTTTGGGTATATGCCCAGGAGTGGTATAGCTGCATCCTCAGGTAGTGCAATGTTTGATTTTATGAGGAACCTCTGGACTGATTTCCGGAGTGGTTGTAACAGTCTGCAATCCCACCAACAATGGAGGAGTGTTCCTCTTTCTCCACATCTTTGCCAGCATCTGCTGCCACTTGAGTTTTTGATTTTAGCCATTCTGACTTGACTGGTGTGAGGTAGAATCTCAGGGTTGTTTTGATTTGCATTTCTCCAATGACTAAGGATGTTGAACATTTCTTTAAGTGCTTTTCAGCCTTGGGAGATTCTCTGATTCAGTTGGGAATTCTCTGTTTAGCTCTGTACCACATTTTTAAATAGGGTTATTTAGTTCTCTGGATTCTAAGTTCTTGATTTCTTTGCATATTTTGGATATTGGCCCTCTATTGATGTAGGGTTGGTAAGGAATTTTTCCCAAACTGTGGGTTCTGATTTTGTGCTATTGACAGTGTCCTTTGCTTTAAAGAAGCTTTTAGTTTTATAAGGTCCTATTTGTCTATTGTAGATATTAGGGCACAGGCTGCCTACTCTCTATGTATGTATTCAGTATTATCTTGAAGTTCTTGCCAGAGCAATTAGACAGCAAAAAGAGGTCAAAGGGATACAAATTGGAAAAGAAGTCAAAATATCACTATTTACAGATGATAATGATATTATATTTAAATGATCCCAAAAATTCCACCAGGAAAAAACCTTCAGCTGAGAAACAACTTCAGCAAAGTGGCTGGATATAAAATTAACTCAAACAAGTCAGTAGCCTTCCTTTACTCAAATGATAAAGAAGCTGAAAAAAATTTGGGAAATGACACCCTTCACAATAGTCACAAATGATATAGAGTGCCTTTGTGTGACTGTAACCAAGCAAGTGAAATATCTGTATAACAAGAACATCATATCTCTGAATAAAGAAATTTAAGAAGACCTCAGAAGATGGAAAGATCTCCCATCCTCATGGATAGGCAGGATTATCATAGTAAAAATGGTCATTTTACTCAAAGCAATCTACAGATTCAATGCAATCTCCATCGAAATTCCAACTCAATTCTTCACAGAGATAGAAAGAGCAATTATCAAATTCATTTGGAATAACAAAAAACCCAGCATAGCGAAAAGTATTCTCAACAATAAATAACTTCTGGGGAAATCTCTATCCCTCACATCCAGTTGTATTACAGAGCAATAGTGATAAAAAATAGTATAGAATAGAGACAGGCATGTAGATCAGTGGAATAGAATTGAAGACCCAGAAATGAATCCACACACCTATGGTCACTTGATCTTTGACAAAGAAGCTAAAACCATCCAGGGGGAAAAAGACAGCTATTCAACAAATGGTGCTGGCTTAAGTGGAGGTCAACATGTAAAAGGATGTAAATTTTCCCATTCTTATCATCCTGTACAAAGCTCAAGTCCAAGTAGATCAAGGACCTCCACATAAAACCAGATACACTTAATCTAATAGAAGAGAAAGTGGGAAAGAGTCTAGAACATATGGGCACAGGAGAAAATTTCCTAAACAGAATATTTAATTTTTTCTCAACCATTTATACTTAGCATTCCTGGTTTCCTTTTTTGCATGTTATATTGACTCACATATACATTTGTGTTCACGTGAATATTTTTGAAGTTCTGCTTCTGGGGAAGGTGTCATTTACTATTTTCTGATATGTTACTTTTCATAATATTATTCTCATCAAGTTCATTCATTTTTCTGTATTTTCTTTGTACCCATTCCCTACTATAGATTTGCACCTTATTGTTGCCTTGTTTTAACTATAACCAAGAATGTAAATTTACAGGGGTATCTTTTGAATGATGGATATGGATGAATGGATAATGAAATTTTTATATAAAATATATAATTTTCATTACCCTTTTATACATATAAAATGGAATATTATTCACTCCTGAGTCCAGGCTTAAAGATATTCTATAACTATAAATATACAAATAAAAATATTTTTCATGCTGTTGGTGAAATGTAAACTAACCCATCCACTATGAAAATTTCAAGCAGAACTTCCCTGTAATCCATCCAAAACACTTTCCGATATATACCCTAAAGGATCAAAGTGTACATACCTGTACACTCATGTATACTGATTCTGTTCTGTATATGAATCTTTCTACTTATTAAAAATACTAGTACAATCATAGTAATGAATTGGTGTGCTTACTGATTTTTGCATAAAGTATGAAATGTTGGCTGGGCATAAGATACTGTGAGTCATATAACATCTTCAACCCCTACCCAATATTTTTGTAAGATTTATTTATTATAAAACCAATAAATTGGTCTGAAAACCAAGAATTCTAACATGATACAACACAAAGAATATACTAATTTAGTGTTTCTACGCTGATAAATGAAAGTAGGAAAATAGTTAATATCCTTGTTTCACAGGAACTTTTAAGTTTTTAAAAGAACAAAAGCCTTTGTGGGTGTCCAGTACCGAATGCTAATATGTACCAGACTTGAGTGTGTAATGGGGTTTGCAGCAGCTGTTGTTTGTATGCTATGACGTGCTACACAATACGAAACCTTGGATTCATCACATTTGATGTGAACTGTGTATTTGATGTTATGCATTCAGAAACTCTTTGTTCTTGTCAATTGCTTGGCAACTTCTTCCCTGGGATACATAATCCATGGTAGCATAGGACCCATAGCTTCTGAGAGTGGGACTAACAACAGATCCTTGCTAAGAGTAAGGGGGGAAAGGGTAACAAGAACTTCCCCGTTCAAAACTTTTCATGCTCATGAAGATTGTCTATGGAGAAGGCGATGTGGTGAGCATAATCACACTTACTTTCTTTGCTTCACAAATGATATTGATTATTTATTCAGTTTTGCTATTTACAAACTGCTTAAGCAGTAAACTATAAAAGACATAGCCATGATTCTTTAGTTCACTTAAAACATTTAAATATTTAATTAGTGGGTTTCTTAAGTTTTTTTTCAGAAATAATAATCCTTGGTGTACAAAGACTTAGATTTCTTTTCCAAACAGTGTCTGAGAATCTTACAGAACATTTTTACCAAGTTCCTATTTTTTTTCTGGACTGAGGACCGAACCCAGGGCCTTGTGCTTGCTAGGCAAGCGCTCTACCACTGAGCTAAATGCCCAACCCCTGTCTGCTTCACCCTGAAAAACCTACACTCTTTCCATTTGGGTGTGTCTTTCTGCTGTACAGAGAAGTACTGTTAATGTATATGTGCAAGGTTCATGAGTCAGTACAGTGATCACAGATGTGGCTGTTGTGTTGTCTATGTAAGAGTTGTGGTAAAGATGTTTTAACCATGCTTGTGAAAGTTACCACCTAGTGTCTGTAGTTTTACAGTCACAGATTATTTTAACAGACTTCCTCTCCTGTAGAAAATGTCTTTGTTGTAGACTGAGAACTACACTTCTCTGTGGGTATAAGCGTATATATTAGAATAGCCTTGAAATTATAATGTTCAATCATGTAGCAATAATAATTTTTTCTCTAGAGATCATGAACTCTCCACCCATTGTTATTTGGCTAGGCTTATAGCACTATGCATGAATATCCTCTGATTAAGTTGGCCCTAATTTTAACTAGGCAGCTGTTGATTCTTAACAAAATTAAAATATTACTAATGCACCAATGAGGGTATATTGTACTCATTCTTGATGGGGTTCTTTGGATTTCCATCTGGGTAAGACTTTAAATTGTTTCTCTGGAAGCAACACAAATTTCAGACACAAAAAGTGAAGGAATTGTGCTGGAACTGACATGGAAGCCACCTTCATAAGCACTAGCTAAGGTAGTATCTGAAAGATCCATGTAAGCTTCCAATACTGTTATATTTTGAGTATACTTAATGTAATTTTTATGACAAATGTGAGAGCTAATAGTATCATTTTCCCCCAAAATATATGAGAACAGGTGACGGTTTTCACAGTATTCTTATTTCCCAAAAGGTTAAAGCATTAGGGTGAGTAAAATATTTATGAATTCTTAAATGAAGATCCACATATTTCAGTATCCCTGTGAGAAAGAAAATGTAGAATATCTGAAGAAAACTACAAATTAAACAAATAAATACAAATCACAAACCATAATTCAGAGAAGAGGTACTTGATGGGAAAGAAGGAAAAAGAGATAAAAGGAAGTGAAGGAGGGAGAAGGAGACGGCACAGATACTAGACCACAGAAACAGACATAGGTTTCCATTTACAGAAATTAGAGGTCAGCATCCAGAAAATAAAATGAACCAAGAACACAGAAGAGCATTCATTGTATATACATGGATGGTTACCATTCATAAAATTTGTGTGCATGCTTATATGCTCTGTCTTGATAGAAAATGTAGTCTGTGTGTGGAAACATCATGTCTAAAACATGATCAATCCACTGTACTTTTCTTCTAAATGTTTAGTCTATTTGTAATTATTGTTAACCATGCAGCCTAATCCTTTTATTCTCCCTGAATGCCATTATTGTATCCAATTCTTTGCTTCCTTTTTTTCTTGTTTTTTTTTCCTTCTTGTTCCTCCCGTTTCCCTCTCTTCCCTCTTTTCTTTCTTTCCTTCCTTCTTTCCTTCTTTCTTTCTTCTTTTCGTTCTTCCCCTTTCTCTTATTTTGTTCTTTTGTCCTTGCACTCTTGGTTTTATTATTTAATAATTTGATAAACACATATAATATTTTAGGATAGAACTACCTCTAGAGTCTGCAATTTCTCTCAGAAATATGCACCCAAATTATCCCCTAAATGCATTCCTCTTCTTTCTGCTCCTCCTCCTCTTCATCCTCCTTCTAATTCCCCTTCTCTGTTCTTCGTTTACCTCTTCCTCTCCTCCTTCTTGTTCTATAACTATCAAGTATAATTAATGCTACCTCTATGTGTATGGATATAGTGCCATCCACAGGAGGCCAGAGATCACACTACTGAAGACAAATGACTCTCAACAGACATATGCAAACAATATTGGGCTAGCTACAGGGCCTTATGAGATCCCCTAGTTTTTAAAGGAACTTGAAGTACAGAGAAAGAAAAAACTTGATTCACATTCAGTGGACACAAAGCTTCACTACCTCTACCACCTCTGCTATCCTTTTTATAAGGCATCAATTGTGAAGATATGGATTAGTTTTTACTTAAGCTCATAATTTCATTGCTAGTACTTATGCATTTTCTCTCTTTACATTATTTTTGATTCTAGTGCTTATGACACTGAATGGAGAACTTTCAAGAAGCAATGAGGTAGAGAAAACTAAAATTAAAATTTGAGATTAGACATTTCTGCTTCTAGCTCTACAGTGTTTTATAGTCTTATAAATAGAGTCAATGTCAAACTGTGTATTGATTACACAGAAGGCACTCTGTGACAACAGAACATTTTCAACCATTATGCCTTTAAGTTAAAATATATTGAAATAATATGGGGAAGATCGTGAGGGTCTAGTGCTGTTTGCATTCTTCAAAAGTCTTGCTCAATAGATAGCGAGTTTTGATCGATTGATAGAGTGTCATATTTGACTAAAGAGGTAGGGAAGTCACACTGTCTCTTTGTGCTGGGTGCAGGCAGAATGTACTATTGATTTTATATGTTGGATGGGTTGTCAGTGTACAGTGCATTGTTGATTTTGCCTTTTATAGCCAACATGTTTCCTTTAATTGGATCATTTGTAAAAGAGAGGAGGAGACTCCTTCCCTCTGACAGTGACCGATGACAATCATTTCATGTTTGTCAATATTTCATAAACCCACTCTTACCCAACAACATGTCTGCCTTTGTGTATCTGTTCATTTTAGTTGTATCTGTTTGCATATCCCATACTGGATCTCCCCCAATTTCCATACACTGTACAATTTGATAATTCTAATTTTGGTGACATTCTTTAATCCTTTTAATTTGGACAACAAAGTCACTTCTGAGAACAATGTCTGACTTCTTCATACCATAACTTCTTTTTGTTAGTGTCAAATTATTCACTGCATTACCCTATAGAATATGAAGATTCAATAGTTATGTAGATTGCTGTTTTCAGAGCAAAGAACATTCTAATAAAATAAACTATTTTTGTTGTCTAGTGTTATAATTGTTTGGACAAAAAAAATAAATGTGCTTAGGATGAATTTTGTTATGATAAGCCCATCAAAGATTTTGTATGTTTTTCCCTCTGCATTTTTTCCCAGAAAGAAAGGCAATTGACTTGGTAGCTCTTTGAATTCATTCAAGAAAGTTTTTATATACCCTCTTTTTATATCTAGACTCTTCTGACTTGAACTTGAGAATCTGCTTGGGGGTATGTTAACAAATGCTTTTAGAAAATGAAATCTTTAGGGAAAATGACTAGACCGCAAAAAGGAGAACTGAGTTATGATCTACCAGACCTTGGACAAGTCATTCAACTTATCGGTGACTGAATTTATTCACCAATAAATTACAAAGTTTACACTAAGTAAAATTGAAGGTCCCTTCTGTCTTTCTCTATAATTTCATGCTTCCACATATCAAGATTTGGTATGACAGAAGCTTGGAAAGCAATCTATGTATTTTTTAGGAAGAGGCTTCTCAACCTAGGTAGATAATTCAGGACAGTCAGGGCATCTGACTGCTTATCCACTGGACAAATGGTGCAAACTGCCTCTAGATGCTTTCCCAGGAAAGATGGATGGCAACACACTTGCTCTCCCCTCCCTGTATTCTACAAATCACGCTCTGTTGACAAGCTTTCCTAGCTATGCCAAGGATGAGCGTTTCAGAGACAATTCTTTTTAATTAGAGAATTCTGACAGCACACAGTGTGATGCAGTATATTGGTCATTTGCAGGTACAAACATTCACTGTATACTCATTGACATATATATATATATCTGGCAAGATTGAGAAGAGAACTTTGTTGGTGGTCAGATATAAAATGATGAATATAAATTGTTGCCTTTTTGGAAATTTGTCATTTAGTATTGTCTGTAGAGACATATTTTAATTGATAATTTTTTCAAAATGCATTTTGTAATTGTTTGATCTTACGTTTTAACACACTGCAACTATGTACAATCTAATTAGAGTTTAAATTGAGGGGTTTATCCTATTTGAAATACCTTTATTTCTTACTAATCATTACTAATACCTCTTGTTGTGTCAAATTTCTTATCTCCCCAACACACTGAGGCCGTTCTTGCTTAGTTGGTCTCCTTTTGACGAGAGAAACACAGTCCATGCCAGTAAGAATGCAACTGTGTTCTGTCTCTTCTCTTTCATCTCAGAGGCTCATGCTTTGGAAACTGCTCAAAGTTGAAGTGTTTCTTAGTTGAGAGTCTTCAGAAAGCCTCTGTTTCATTGGATCGCTCAATGGGGACCATGTGAACTACTGAGAGATGAGATTATACTCTGTGGCTCAGCTTCTCTCTCTGTCCTCTCAAGTTCACATACTCAGTAGTGAGTCACGTCCTTTGTGTTGAGGGCTTCCATGAAATCAGAGACTTGTTTTTACCTTCTTGCCATTTCAAGGTTGTTTATTTTGGGTGCATTGTTACCCTATGAGAAATGTTTTATATTCTTTTGATACTTTAATGATAGAAGTCTCTGAGTAACTTCCTGTGTGCCCACTATATCTTCGATAGGAATGAGATAGACCAGCAAGAACAACCCTCAATATGTATGTTACTAAAGAAGGAGATGCAGTTTGCTTTAATGCCCGCTGACCTCTAATAAAGTTCTTGCAATGAGATTTGGCCTTTCCATTGTGGAGAGAGAGAGAGAGAGAGAGAGAGAGAGAGAGAGAGAGAGAGAGAGAGAGAGAGAGAGAACACAGCACAATCATTTACAAAGGTTCATGCGCAGACCTTAAGCCAAAGAACAATGACAGAAATGGGCTCTACAATAACATGTTTGATTTGGCTTCCTTTAGGATGGAATATACACGGCTGGGTGCTTTTATTTTTGCTTTAATGTAAGTTGTGTATAATTTATTCAGTATTATTCCAGTGGATCTGCATTTATGCTTTATGGAGTGAATGTGAAAGAATTAAAAAAGAAGGCTTCTAAATTATTAGTCATGAACATTTGAGATTCTCTGAAATGATTTGAAAATATTAAAACAAAATCTGTTAATTGTTTAGTCTTTAGTATTGTACATTCTATTTATTCAATATAATCATTGGATAGTATAAGACAAGGAAAAGGCAAATCATATCTTGATGTTATAATAAAAGTAGTATATGCACCACGGGAAATAAGAAAGTCAAACAGTATCCTGATATTGTAATAAACAGAGGATTTTTTCCTGTCCCCCTTTAAAGATGCATGACTTAGACATCATTACCACTGTAGTTGGCAGGACAAACAAACCGAAAGGTTCATAACTACAGCAGCTAATTATTCTCACTGTGCTTGGGGTGGAATTAAATTAATTAAAGCAGCAAAATTAGTAATTATGCTGGAGTTTAACACTTGATATACCCTATCGTGCTGTACATACTTTTGGGACAGAAATATAAAAGATAACCGCAAAATAAGCAAATAAATGAATAAATAAGAACAAATATACATGTATGCACGATGTTTTCATAAAGCAAGGTTTAGAATAGGATATTGAGAAAGTTATTTATCTTATTAATTTTGGAGATGGACAGTACCATTGGTGGGAATAAGCTATAAAATTCAAAATAGTTGTGTAAATCACACCAATCATAGACAAGAATCTTTCCAAACATGTCAGCTTCTACTTGTGGGCACTTTCACACTCACTACTAGATCTATTCAGGTCATCTTATCTAAGGCCTGGACCTCAAGGTTCAAGGTAAGCAGGAAGTTTCCATTGGTTTTACAGGGTAGTCACTCTTTGCTTTATTTTTTCCTTCCACTTTCTTGTGGTTTTAAAGATTTCAGTCATTTTTATTCATTTCAGCAGCAGGTGTGAAATAGTGGGCTGTCATCTGCCTTTTTGTAGTGCTGCAAGCCAAAATTATAAATGGGTTGACATTAATGGTAGTCCAGAATTTAGTGCTGTGTTGGTAGACGGTATTGAAAATGTTTTCATATGACAGATGAAATGCCAGCTACTGAAACTTCAGTGAGACTAGTGGGATACATGTGACAGGTGGTGTTTCTTTTTATCTTTCCTTTTTTTTTTCACTTTTAACTTCCTTCTTGGTATCCATTTTTTCTCACATTTCATCAACTTCATACTCTATCTTTCCTTCTCTCCTTTCTGATATTCCGTTTTTTACTTTTCATCCCCTTTCATTGTTTTCGATATTTGACACAGTGGAAGAGCTCACAGGCAGTGGGTATGGTTTTTATCTGAAATGAGCTGCATTAAGAATGTACACTCCTCTTCCCCCATGAAGGCATCTCACACAGAGAATTCACTAAGCACGCAGAAACTCCGTTTGCAGTATTTTCCCCGATCATCTATCGCACACACTCACAGAAAGACAACAGAGTTAAAGTATTGTTTGCGAGCCAGGGGCTATGGCTTTGGGTGTGGTGTCAGGATGGATTTGCTAAGCCCCGTCTGTGATTGCTTTGCAGGAAGTAACTTATCCATATTTGTGAAATGCTGGTTAACCAAAGACAGTTTCTCTCCTAAAGAATTCTTAGGGAGCTTCTGAGGAATAATCGGAATATGTCTTTTCCTTCATGATGGTCTCTAGTTTGCTGTGGCTTTCCGTTTTTAATTACTTCCACTACTTATATTGTTAAAGCCTTATTCTGTTATAACTGACAAACACTGACCCTAAAATGACCTTTCTCCCCCAAATCTTATCTGTTTCTCTCCCTCATTCTCATTTCTCTCTCTCTCTCTCTCTCTCTCTCTCTCTCTCCCTCATTCTCTCTCTCTCTTATTTAAGGTAGATTGTACTCCCATGTTATCTTTTACTACAAATAATTGTCTAACCCAATAAGAAATGATCAGACTTGAAGTTATACACATCATAGGAACACTAAAAGTAATGAACTCTGTGTGTGTGTGTATATGTGTGTGTGTGTGTGTGTGTGAAGTAATGAACTCTGTGTGTGTGTGTGTGTGTGTGTGTGTGTGTGTGTGTAAATAAAAAGAGACCCAGAATTTGAGGATAAATAAAAAAAAGATCGTGGGAAGGGTTGTAATGAAGAAAGATCAGAAGCAATATGATTATATTTTTATTAAAACAATTTTTATATTCTATATTGTTAAAGATTTATATTTGAATAGTTACAATGCAGATTGTACTTCTGATACACTTAAGCAATATTTGGCTCTGTCCTGACAAATGAGAAATATCATTACTTTTACTTTCTACATTGTCTCCATTTAGATTAACTCTTAATTTCTTTTATCTAAGATATCTGAGGACCTACCTTTGCATAAGATACTAGAAAAGAAACATGTTAAAGTGAAACATTGACAAATCTATTTTCTTTTAATATTTCAAGGTTTTTCTTTTGTAATGTATATGAGAATGGCCTCAATATGTTCAGGCCTAATTGCCAATATTGGTAAGATACATGGTATATAATAAGTTTTTAACGTTCAATAAAGAGGACAGTAATTCAGTGGTATAAAATGAATTATGCACTTATGAGAAGAAGATGTAAACGAGGCAAGGTAGGTGGAAAGTGCGGGTAAATATCTGACAGTGCAATGCTTAGTAAACTAAGAAACAGAGGTCTTTCTGGAACCTTCTGACTTTTGAGGACACACTCCATTCCCTCCTCCTAGTTAAACCACACAAAGAATTCACAGAGATGGCATTTGATTTGGCTCTGAGCATGGATGACATGGCGTGAGTATAGGAGAGCATTTCAGGAAAAAGCTTGAGTCAATAAAAGTAAAAAGTCAGATGACACATGGTAGGGTTGGGGGATTTTAAGAAGCTCTGTTTCAGTGAAGCAGGGTTCACCAAGTTGAGCTTTGGAGCACCAGTACTAAAATTTAGTATTAGGTCAGGATGTGAAAAAGATGAATTATTAAAAGAATTGTATCATATTTTGCAGGTGAGGAAATTCATGAACGAGTAAAGGAATACTCATGTTTCATGCTCAGAACAATGTATGATGGAGAGTTTGTTCATATGAAGCCATCAAAAAGTAGTGGAATTGAAGTTAATCAAAGAAAGAGAAGTACCTGAAAGTTATTTTATAATAAATCATGGATTCATTTACTTTAAACAGGGTGCTGATTGTCAATTAATAGCACTTTTTGATATGAGAATTTTTCCTGCTATATCACTGTATCTAATATGTACATTTTACATTTTTGGTTCTACTATTACATATTCAAATATAACATTTAAATAGCTTGTTTAAGTCTAAGCAATATCTTGGGGCTGATGATGTCAGAAACATCAAGAATACCTCAAAATTTTCCAAGGCAATTGGTTCCTGTCACTAGAAACGCAAACAGCATCCAATGAAAGTGAAATAATTGGAAACAATGCCAAAGAGTGAGCACCTTTGAATGAAACTGACACCACATTGGCAGTTATATTGCTTTGGAGAATTATACAATACTCTTTTCAATTATCATATGATAGGACTTACAAGATGGGGAAAAGAGAGATCAGTGTTGCAATGAAAAATTCTAGGGGTTGGGGATTTAGCTCAGTGGTAGAGCGCTTGCCTAGCAAGGGCAAGGCCCTGGGTTCAGTCCCCAGCTCGAAAAAAAAAAAAAAAAAAAAAAATTCTAAACTTTTGTGAAATTTGTCATCAGATTCTATGGCATGGTGGCTAGAAAGATGGTTTAGCAGTTAAGATTGTTTGCTGCTCTTTCAGACGATGTCCGCAGTTTAGTCTTCTATACAAAGGTCAATCCAGTTCTAACTCTTCTGATCTGAAGTATGCATGTGTGTATATAGTAAGACACACAAAACATAATGAAACAAAATAGAAAATGAAAAATATATATAATATGGAGAAAAATGGCTTTGATTCATAAAGTTTACTCTGAGGCTGAGGCCAGGTTCTTCTCCACCCTATTCCAATACTAATAATTTATGGTCAACTTATATTATTTTGGAAGGAATACTTCCAAGAGAAAAAAGCAGGCACAAGCAAACAACCAAGAATGGAGGAAAGACTTATCATCTACGTCTCCCAAATTAATGCACAATTATGTTCTAATCAGTTATATTGATAATGGTATTCACTTGATTACATTGGGGGATGACATTTGCATGAAATTATCATACAGCATCATAAACTGGAAGATAATGAGTATTCAGAATGCTGTAGAAAAAAATAATGGGTAGAAAGAAAGACCAGTTGATTTGCATTAGCCTTGAAATTTCCCAGTAACATAATACTCACATTGACTTTTCAAGTGTAAATTGTTTTTAGTATATAGACAAAAGCAAGATATAAGGTACATTTTGAAAAATATTGTGACATATTCTCATAAAGATGAATGAAAGGCATGGAAGAATAGGTCCAAGGCTGATAGAAAAAAGAAATGAAACAAGTAGAGCTTTGCTCTGGCAATCCATGGCTGCCAACCAAGGATTAACTTTGTTTCTTTGGATGCCATAGTATGTCACTGAATATCTACACCGTTGTGGATATGGACATAAAAGTTATACCGAACAAGGGCCATTATACCAGATCATAGAAAATATGAACACTAACAATGTAAGTAGAGCAGCATCTTCATCTGCTAGAACTTTCTCTCCTCTCAGTCCCTTAACTTGAAGATAAAAACAAAATTTACCTATTCAAAAAATAAAATGATAGTCCTGAACTATGTAATCTCCAAGTTTGAAGTGACAGGTACCTCCAGACTATCTCTCTGAGATTTTTAGAATAAGAACCCTACATACTAAGTTTGGCTCCCAAATGTTATATGTGACACACATTGCATCATACAGTATTAATTGTGTAGTTAATTAGACAAAATTAAAAAAAATAGACAAAATGTCTGCCACCAGACAGATATAATTCCACAGAGCAAGCAAATAAATAAATAAATAGTCTTCAATACAAAATAATAAATTCTGCACTTAGAATAAGAGATACCCTAAGTGATGCTACACGTCCTTTATTTTGGCTGTTGCTTTTTGGAGAAAGTACCTTGAAAAAATGTTACCTTAAAAACTTAATGATAATGGCCCTTGACCTAACAGAATCATAATGTATGGTACTTTGTAAAATAAATACATGTATACATGTATACATACACACATACATAAATATCCCTGTAGGGGGGAGGGTCTTGTCAAATAGCATTTTGATTTCTTGTAGTTTTTGAAGCAAAATGTCCCAAGTGAAGGTGCCTGCTGGTGATTTTAATGAGTCTCCTTTTTTGTGTTTTGTTCATAGACACTTTATACTCATATTTTGACAAGGCCTACTGCCTGTGTACACTTATTCCTGATATTTTCCACAATTCTGAGGCCCCTCTCCTTTTGGATTAACACCTTGTCCTTGTGAACCCGTTTAAGCTTACCCTGTTGTTTAAATAGACAATATCAAAATACCGTCACTTTATGGGGGAGAGCTTTAAGAAAGGAACTTAGATGGGAGATAATTTAAGTTCATAAGAAATGGGTTAATATATTTGTTTTGTTTTTTATCTTGTTTCATTTAATCTTATTTAAGTTACTAAATGGAGAGACTGATAAATTAACACACGTATAGGTGCTAATGTGTAACAAAAACTTCATGTGAAATAACTTCTAGAAATTTCTTTTTCCAAATTACAGATTTCTTTAGAAACTGATATCTAACGTATCCTCAGACACAAGGCAAAATGTGTTGGGGGGCTGTTTAGGGGAAGGGATGAATCACGCCTTCCTTGTGAGCTATCACTTCAAGCTTCAATGGTGTATGCAAGGCACTGGTCCTATCCACCAGTGCCATTCAGTAGAAGAGGGAGTCACAGAATGGGGCTCCATGCTGCCCCTGGGAGCAGTAAAGGCATGCACACTGAAGTAGTGAGGCATCCTTAAGATTTAATGTTTCCGAATTAAAGAAACTCAGCAAAGGATGCTAACAGATTCAGTGTGTGGCACATGCACATGTCTAATACTTGCTTTCTTTCCTTTAGCACATGACACAACTACATGGCCTCCCAGGGACAACGAAATAAGCATCACCAGAGACCCAGACCACAGAGATTTATGACGCACTATAGTCACTGCTGGGGGAGGGCTGGGCAGTACTTTAGCTTAAGATGTTTAAAACCTGGCTGCAAGAGAAGCAGGGAATTGCACCTCAGGGAACAATTCCCTGCCAGGTTCCAGGGATGGAAAAATGACTTAATGGCACTTTCACTGTCTCAACTTTGTGATTTTTTTTCCTGGTAAGCAGGTATCTCTGTAATTCCCTTTGTAAATAGACTCATAAGACAGAGATATGCCTTTTTCTTCCTTGGCTGGTATAAATCATCATTCCTGCTTTGGGCTCACAGAGTTGGAAAGTCGTAGCTGAGCAATGAAATAAACCAGGTAGACTAAACTAAGCATAACTTCTTGCCTAAAATCCTGGCTAAATCAGGTCCAGCTCAGGCGCTCAGAGATGATTTAGGAACTATGAATTCAGTCCATACAGTCAAAACACCAGTAGGAGCATCCGGGGTAATTTTGACAATTCCTGATATTAAATATAAGTGAAATACCTGTGGATGGAAGACTAAATGACATCAGAGGAACTGAGCCCTCTCAGCTTCCTAAGCATCCAGCACCAATCTGTCTTTCCAACATTTTATTTCAAATCAGTCTTCTAGTTCTCAGTGAGAAAATCCTGCAGTGCCCCCACCCACGAATAAACAAACAAACACAAAACTTAGTACATATCAGGCTACAGGTTCTCACGGCTTCTTATCGGGGGTATGCTAAAATTCAACATAAATCCTCTCTCTGTAAGACAAGACAAAGCACACTACTACAAAACCCAGATCTTTCTAGGCAAGGAGGCTAAGACAATTTATTCATAATTTTGAATTCCAATGAAATGAAGCAGATGACCCCTATTTGCACAGCCCTGCCTTGTGTACTGTCCCTGTATGTGCATCTATATGTCTCTACTGAGTACAGTATGTAGAGACTTACAAATTACTTCCAAGTATGGTAGAAGGTCTTACAAATTATACTATCAAACCTCCATGAAATAAATATTTTTCCATCTAATCTAAACTCTCTAGGTCTATAAAGATTCGATGTTGCTTTTGTTTTCTTTGTTGTTGTTGTTATTTTTCTTATAGTTGGTTTTGGGGTTTTTTTGTTTTGTTTTGTTTTTTATTGTTTGGCTCATTTCTTATAGTAGGCATCAAACTGACAGTGTGCTAGGTTATAGATATTCAAGCATGTCTGCTTACATAAACATACTGTAGAGTTACTGAAGCTCTAGTGCTGTTATAAAAATATAACTCAAGAAAACCTTGTATATTATCAACCTTGTATTCATATAGTTATTATGACTTACAGAATGTACTCCAGGATGAATTTACCATTAGGAAAACAAATAATATAAATCACCCTAAAAGTAGGTCAAAGGCCATAAAGAGGAAACATAATCTACTTATCAGATAGCATCAATACAATGTTTTACATTTTCAATGTGGTTCTCTCTGCTCCTAAATGTCCCACTGTTAAAGGTAGTGGGCATTCTAGGGCAGTGTTCCAGTGAAGAAATCTATAAGGATAGTTTTCTATAAAGTTTTTGGGACACCATTGCATATACTGGAAGATGTCTGAAGACTTTTGCTCTCTCTCTCTCTCTCTCTCTCTCTCTCTCTCTCTCTCTCTCTCTCTCTCTCTCTGTGTGTGTGTCTGTGTGTGTCTGTGTGTGTCTGTGTGTGTCTGTCTGTGTGTGTGTGTGTGTGTGTTATCACCTTGCTACAAAATGTTTTTCTGCCTCACCATAAATTCATTCAAAGCAAAATGGACAATGGAATACAGATTGCAAATTCTAAAGTTATGAAAGCAAGCAAATATTTTGTTTATAGGTAGACTGTATTAGGTGTGTGCTGTGGTGATAAAACACTGACCAATCTAATGTTCCAAAAATATGGCAGTGTCATTTATAGATTATAGGTCTGCTACTTCAAAGGCAGTAAATTGAAAAAAATATTGGAAATTCTCAATGGACTACAATAATATTTATGAATATAAAATACATGAAAAATTTTAAAGCATTTAAAATAAATTAACAAGTTATTAGAACACAAGAAAATTTTTGTGAATAATAGTCAAAGCAAGAAAACAAGAAATATATAAGCATTAATGAAAGAAGATGAAACAACTCTACATTTTATGTGAGCTGTAATAATATTTATATATGTATGTGCATGTGTGTGTTTGCATCACTCCTATGACTCTAAATGAAAGTATAGTGTGCCATGAAAGCATTTATTCTCCTGAATTAGGCATTGGCATTAGGTGGATTTAAAAAAGTGTTCCAAGAACTTAAATTTAAACTAAAGTATACAATAGGTCTTCAAATCCTATATTCAAAGTCACTCATTACTCTACCAGGGAATCATGTAGGGTCACAACAGATTCTCATCTTTCCTTCTGCTCTTGTAGAGCCAATTCCCTGTCTTATCCTTAGCTTTACAGCAAAACACTTATTTTATCCTCCTTTCTAATGATCCTAACCAGTCCTCATCTCCAGTGGATCACACAGAACTTTCCCTCCTAATGTCACTCCCTCCCAGTCATTGCTTTATCCATGTCTCCATCTCCAGCAGACATTTCCTGGGAACACACGGTCCACTACAGCCAGGGAAAACAGATAGGCTTTACCTGATTTATTTTATTTACCTCCTTTCTTTCCTCCAATACCAATCCCAACCAAATCATAGAAAAAACTCCCTAACCTAAGGTTGATATAGGCCACTTACATGGATCCCTATAAGGATGATACCTGTCAAGATACAAGAAACATACAGAACACTTATGAAGACTGGACTACAAAAGGGAGTCTTCTCAGCAAATAATAATTAAAACACTAAAGGTATAAAACAAAGAAAGAATATTAAAAACTGCAGGGGAAAAAGAACAAGTAACATATAAAAGCAGACTATTGAAATTATACCTGACTCCTCAATAGAGACTAAATACAAAAAGAACCTGAAGACACTACACACTAATATACCCAGCAAAACTTTTAATCACTATAGATGGAGAAAATAAGACATTCTATGGTAAAACTAAACTTAAGCAATATTTGAGTTCAAATGTAGGGGATATAGAGGTGTTAGAAGGAAAACTCCAACCTAAAGAAGTTAACTACACCCAAGAAAACAGAAAATACAAGGAATAAATGATCCCAACACACACACACACACACACACACACACACACACACATACACACACACACACACACAAAACCTCTGTTTCTTTATTAAGAAACCAAAAATACTACACAAAACCCTCAAAATCCTAAACAGCTGGCCAAACAAGATGGCTAGATTTACAAACATCCAAATAGATCTGTAATTATCATCTTAAAAAAATCTCAATTCCAAGTAGGTCAAAACCTTAATATAAAACCAGATACACTGCGACTGATAGGAAAGAAGTTGGGGAGCAGACTTGAGCTCATTGTCTCAGGGGGAAAACTAACTTTTTGAAAAGAACATTATTAGCACAGGAACTAAGATCCATGATTAATAAATGGGATCCATGTAAGTGACTATGTTCTGTATAACAAAGGATACAATCAAGAGGAAGCCTACAGAATGGCAAAAGATTTTATCAACTATACGCCTGACAGGGATATAATAGTCAACTATACAAAGAACATATAACACTATATATATACCCAAATAATCCAATATAAAGATGGAGTACATATCTAAATGAAGATTTCTCAAAAAAAAAAAAAAAACAAAACAGAAAAGAAAGATGAAATTGTTGAGATCCACTTAAATGTTCAACATTCTTTGTCATTAGGAAAATACAAATCAAAGCTACTCTGAGATTTCACCTTAACACTTGCTAGGATCAATTAAACAAATGACAGCAATGATGTGAATAAGGAGAACACTCATCCATCATTGGTGGGACTGCAGAACTGTATAACCTGCATGGAAATCAGTATGGCTTCCAGTTTAGCGTTTCAGAATGTGCAAAGAAGTGAATCTCTGATTCTTTGGACTTCTCCTGAGCTCTTTTCCTTGTTTGTCTTGTTTGATTCCAATGTGTTAGATTTTTAAAAAGTCACCATGTTTAATAAAGTCATATTTGGGGTTGTTTCTTTAGACCATATCTTATTGTCCCTGATGTTATATAATGTATTGTTGGTTTAAAGTAGACAAATTTATCATTGAGGAATAAGAAATCTGAAGGATGATATGTCAAAACAATAATGCAAAAGAAAGATTAGCTTCCAGGGACTAAACCACTACCCAAAGACTATACATGGACTGACCCATGGCTCCAACTGCATATGTAGCAAAGGATGGCCTTGCTGGGCACCAATGGAAGGAGAAGCACTTGGTCCTGCCAAGGTTGGACCACCAATGTAGGGGATTGTCCGGGGGTGGGGCAGTAACGGGGGGTTGGATGGGAAGGGGAACACCCTTATAGAAGGGGAGGGGGAAGGGGAAGGGGGTTTATGGACAGGAAACTGAGAAAGGGAATAACATTTGAAATGTAAATAAGAAATACCCAGTTAAGAGAGAGAGAGAGAAAGAGAGAGAGAGAGAAAAGAAAGACTATAATTTAAATAAAAGACAGAAGAGAAAAAAAATTAAAAATTATGACTCATGTTTTTCAGGATCTAGAAGCACAATTAACATGCAATTTAAATACAAACATTTTAATTTTTAAAATAAAACAAATTAGTAAAATAGGCTAATAATTTTGTATAACTACAAAAATGAAATTAAGAAAATAGGATTTTTCCCAACTAAAAATTTAAAACAGCTACATAAATTAATAAGAAAATTTCACAAAAATAAGTGACATAGAAAATTTATAAACATTTTGAATGTTCAGTTGTCATGAGATAAACAAGCTTGTAATATAAAACTTGTTTTCTGAGACTCACGGACCAGCGGAGGATCCCTGCCTTCAGCAGCTCTCTGCTCCCAGGCCCCCTGGAGGGGAGTTCTTGCCGCCTGGTCGGGCGGGCTCTCCTGAGGCAGCAGAGCGGAGGAGACCACCAACGCTGCTCTCCCCGGACAACACCCCATGCCAGGGAG